>NW_027109100.1:262860-277847 GCF_000696795.3 Halyomorpha halys
GTATTTAAAGTTGTTAATTTTATTTTAAAAAATAGCCCAAATTGTTTTCTTTATTTATGAAATTTTCTAAGGTAATTTTAAATAACTTTTACTATTCCCATTATTTTTTCTGTTCCTGTAATTTTTTCATTATGTTTTTTTAAAATCATTTGTTTAATAATTACTTCTTTTTTTTAAACACTTATACAATTTCTGTTTGAAATTGTTTTACTTTTTCTTCTGTAATTAAAATATATTTATTAGTATTAATTGTCTAATACATTTGTATACATCATTCTATATTTCATAGTTTATTTATTCCCTTCTAAAGTTGATTACCTAAAGTTAAATGAAAATTAATTTTGGTTATTTTTTTATAAAATTGTTTAACTTTTTTAATTTATTTATGTATTTAATACGAAATCGGCGTAGTAGGCCTTACATGGTTAACATAATTTACATTTGTTAAACTTTCAATGCAATAAATTATATACATGAAAATAATTATTAGATAATGAATAACTCTCTGTAACTATTTTTGAGACCAAGGCTGAAGATGGGCGGATGGTCTGATACATCATAAAGAAGAGTTTATTGTTAGTGTAAAATTTATAAAAAATGTTCGAAGGAATTTCTTTTCTTTTATTATTATTATATTTACTTAAACAAAGATTGAATTTTAATTTGAAACAGATTTATGTTCCAAAAGATTCAAAAGTTGTTCTGTTACTTATACTTTTGTTTAGGATATTATTAATGAATTTTCAAATTTATCCTGAAACATGCTACAAATTATTTAAAAAAAAAAAATTGTATCCTTTATATTCTTTTATCAAAAAATTGATTGCTAATCATTATAAGTTTTGATTTAGTTATTAATAAAGATAATGAGGTGTTAAAAAAAGATGTGACATATGCCTAAAGCAGGTGACGAGCCTAGCAAGTTGACCCTTGCCGAGAGAGTAGCACTTTTCACCCAGAGAGAAGAGTCACAGAAGAAAGCTCCTGCTCCACCACCTCCGAGGAGGATTTCGCAAGCACCTCTCCTAGGTCCTTATCACCGAATTTTATATAATTAATAACTATCTATTAAGGTGTTATCTAGTTTAGTTTCGCTATCTTGGGCTGGGCTAATGTCTGTGTATGATGCTTGATATTGCTCTCCACTAACATCAGGGATTTTTTGTATTATGTGTTTTTATTGTGCTTGGAGTTCGTGTTTGTTAGTTAGTCTAACAGATTGCTGTTATTTCATTCATCGGCTTAATTATTGTGGTTTTGTGCAAAATATTTGAGAAAGGCAGTTGTCTCTTCTCATTTGATAAAATAAGTCATTATGATGACTTGTTTCAAAGGTCACTCTAGTTTTATACACACTGTGGTTATGGGCTGTGTGATTATTAATTATAGTGTGGTTTTATTGAACATAAAGAAAATTATTGCTTTTGATTTTTCAGTCACCATTGCTTTATATTTTAAACAATTGTGTCCACAAAAATTTTATCCAATAATATTTGAGGTATAAATATAATTTTTTAAAAAAGTAAATGGTCCTTAATTTTTTAAAAAATTAAATGGTCCTTAATTTTATAAAAAATTAAATAAATAATCTTTTGCGGAGTTTTGTATTTTGTTTATCATTTTCATCCCCATTGAATTTTATAATGTTATGATGTTTCAGTTATAACAATAATAATATTACCCTTTGCTTTGTTTGATTCAGACTTATACTTGAGCTATGCATATGGAAGGGGGGCAAATATTAATAATAAAAAATAATGCACTTATTCAATTATTTGCTTTTGACTGGATTGTTTCAATGTGCATGTTGAATGTAATTAATAAAAAATAAGATATTCTTAGGTTTGCTTGTTACTATTGCATGTGCATCATCAATTGTTATCTTAAGATTTTTTTGTGGTTTATTATAATTGTACATAAAAATAACATTCGCTGAATCATACTCAAGCATCTTTTGTTTTCAGATTATTTTCTATCTGATTGTTTTTTTATGTGAATGTATTTAGAATTATTTGTAAGTATGCATGATTTTATTTTGTCTGTTGTATATTAAATCACCATTCCTTATGAACAAACTATGTTTCTGACACAATTTAAGCATAAAAATTTAATGAATCATGTATATTGATGCTTCTGGTGTTAATATACCGTAATCTAGATGTTATAATAATTTTGAAAACTATAATCCTTTGATACCTTCTTTGATATTTATTTGGTTTAAAAAAATATATAAACTAGTGTGTTCTATAACTTATCATATTGGAAATTTTTTGTCTATTATTCTGTCACTTAGCCATTTATGAACACGTTTAATGCCAGGGTTATCTCATGTTTCTATCTCCTGTAAGGACTGATGAAGTTAGCCTGCCAAAATATGACAATTTTGTATTTCAATTACTTTCTAAAACACCAGTAAAATTGAAACAAAATTCTTTTAAAACTTTTTTCGTAGCAGGAGTCATCGCAGCCAAACATGATTATTTCCTCTTCAATTCAAATTTTGTAATTAATATACAATTTTCCTGAAACCACTTGTTTCAATATTTTTAAATAATTTGAAATTGATTGGGTAAAACTATTTGTTTTTAAGTTATGTTAGAAGAAATTAATTATTATAATTTACTATTTCAAATTTGATTTTATTCAATGTACTTGTTATGTTCCTTTCAGCCATGAAATGTTTGTGTTTTGTTTTTCAAAGCAATAAATCAATTAGTCCTTGCTTGTCAAGTATTTTTTACCATTATGGTCTTATTATATAGGAGGTTGTGGAAAAGAAAGGAATAATGTGACTCAAAAACATAGTTATTGTATATATTTTATTAAAAGCTACAAATATCAATAAATAAATAAAATTTGTTAATCAAACTATAGATGCTTCTTAATAATTATGTGTTCTTAAATAATTCTTATTCTTACTAAGTGACAACTTTCTGAACTATACTGTACTGTTAAAATCTGCATGATGGCTCCTTTCCCAATGTTCTTAAAATGATACTATTTTTGGGAGTTAAACTTTAATATTGCACTCTATTACTTAAAATATTTTCAGCATGTTAATATGATAGTAATTTTGATCATTAATTCATTGTTATTGATAATTTGTTTATATTGCTGAATTTATGACCACAGTTGAGGGGCTCATGAAGAACTTAGCAGAAAAGACCGGCGTCCGAGCTCCATTAATTGTAAGAAGGCTCTCGACCTCGAGTACTTCGAGTGAATCAGAGAACGGCCAGGATGATCGCCTGTCTCCAAACCGGTCAGTTTATTTTATTTTTTACTGGTTGACTTAAGGTAGATGCATCAGTAGAAGGCACTTAAAACAAAAAAAAAATCAGGCTTTTTTAATATTTCAATTAAATAATCATAATTTATTGGAGGAAGATAGTCCAAGTGGTGGTCAATAAAGGAATCAAAATAGTAAAAGAAAACTATTTATTTATTATATTATTATATCACTTATTATTATTTCTATTATATTTATTAGTTTTATCATTAGTAGAAGTTCTCCTACCAACTGAATTGGTTGGAGAACTTCATTCTTACAGCCCTGACGAAGCCCTGCAAAGTGGAGTGAAACATTGGTTAACAATAAATAGTTTTCTTTTAATATTTTGATACCTTTATTGACCCGACCCAGTCAATATCTTCCTCCAATCTACTTCATACGGTCAATCATAATTTATATATATTTTTCAATGTTTGTATAAGGTTGTTAAACCTTCCTCAAAGCTCATTTACTTTAGATTTTATCAAAAATAAATTATTATTATTTCTAAACCAAATGAACCTAATACATATTTTTGCGCCAGTGGCAGGCTTCAAATACAATTAAATCACAACTTCTACATGAGAAATATTAGTTTCGACTAAAAAATATCTAAAGGATTTCCTAGTAAAAATTATCTAAAGGATGATTTAATACAAAAAGTAGGAAAACTTTTTTGTGACCTGAAAAATGGTCATGAAGCATTAAAAAAAACTTACCTCTTATCTCATCAAGCTGAATACCATGTCCAGGTGGAGAGTTTTTTTAATGGCTGACATAATCAATTGACTGCCTTATTGCTGATATCTTTCTGAAAGAAACTCATGACAAGTGAATCATAAAAGTGACAGAAAACACTCCAGTTGTATCTAAAGCCTTATTTTTTAAAATTTAAATTTCAAGTTTCTTCTACTAGTACATCTACTCTAAATTTCAAGTGCCTTTTACTGATGCATCTACTCTAAAGTTGCATGTAATCTTTATAAATGTAGGTGTCACTAAAGGTAATTATTTGTAAACTATATCTTAGTAGATAACAAATCATTCAGTTTTTAACTTTGATAAGTCTAGCAAAACAATCACAATCAAAG
Organism: Halyomorpha halys; assembly: GCF_000696795.3. Classification (NCBI taxonomy): domain Eukaryota; kingdom Metazoa; phylum Arthropoda; class Insecta; order Hemiptera; family Pentatomidae; genus Halyomorpha; species Halyomorpha halys. Next base: position 267,223 of record NW_027109100.1, read on the forward strand.
TTATCACTCTTCATAAGTTCAAGTGGTAAAATATTAAATATGCTTATCTATCAAGCTCATTTTATTCTGCTTTACCTACTAATGAAACAACCTTATTTTTAAGACATCCATTTTATTAGAAATTAAAAAGATTTTTTCAACCAAGCTTATAAACAGTAACATTTGTAAATCAAAATTATACTTCAGTTTAAACCTCCGTGGTCAAAAGATCAAAATTTATTTAATCAGATCCATTTTGAGATATATTGTTATTCACAACTAAACACATTTTGTCATTCTTTCTTGTTGATATAAGTATCTCTTTTATTAACTATGTGAATAATTAATAATCTAATAAATAGCATTGTTTGATTTACCTTACAATTTTTTACTATCGAAAATATTTGATTTAAAATATTCAAAAGTAGTTTCTGAAGTGATTTTACTTGCAAGCATTTAAAACTAATGCCAGTATAATATCAATTTTGTTTTCACCTGTGTAATGTTTAATCTAATCGATAAAAAAAGGATTTATTTAGTTTAAATTTAAAATAAATTTAATCTTTGGCTTTATAATACATTTCTTTCCAAATTATAAAAAAAACAAATTTGTTCTGTCCTTCGACTGCCTGCACTGTTGTGTCTAAATTTTTCCTTTATAGCTCTGATTTATTTTTATATACCTAACTGTATAAAATATAGTGTAGAATATCTCAGTTTTTATTGGTAAAGGAATTATATGGAATCCTATCACTAGACTTGCAAGATAAAAGTTCTCCAAGAATTGAGGAGCTCTCTAGCAAAATTCAATATAACCACTTTTTAACGAATATTATATAAATTATTATTAAAGAGGCATCTCATGATGATAGGTCAAATTGGTATTAAAAATGTCGATTTGTAACTCCTAATTGACAGGACTAAATTTATGTTTTAAAATAAACTTAATTATTTTTAGCTGTAGAATTTTAATTAATTATTTTTAGCTGTAGAATTTTAATTAATTATTTTTAGCTGTAGAATTTTAATTGTTCAAAACAATCTTTATTAATCAGAAGTGGATTTATTAACTTTTGTTAGAATGTTCTTCAATTATATTATCGAACAACTTCTTAGACTGATTTGTGGTCAGACCTCTGACTTTCCAATATACTGAAATTCCTTCATTGTAATTCATTATTTGAAAGAGTAATAAATTGTTATTATTTGTTGTGATTAATTTTTTTCTCGATTCTTAAAAGATATAATTATAGCTATTAAAATATTTTGTTTGTTTATTTCAAAGTTTCTTCTTGTCAAAAAAGTAAGGTACCTGTTTTTTTTTTTGTTGTTTTTTTTCTACTTGGCACAGATTTAAATTATCAAAATACTCTGCAAATTAATGGTTTCTAACTGATGGGTTGCAAGAGCTGTGGGAGGGTCCAACTATACATATATTTGTGAAGATTTATTGATAAAATTATTTTATATATCATCTTTCCAAATATTTCGGTGCTCTCTGAAATGTTTTAACAGATAAATGCACAACAAAAAGTGACTAAAATGCACTTTTAAGATACTTAATTTGGATATATTTCCCTAGGAGGGCCCTCCTTTACCCAGTTGAGGAATGGGGGGTGGACCACAAATGGTTCATTTTTCGGCTTAGTTGGTTCACATACTTCTATGGTTTGGGAACCACTGCTATTAATGATTCATTCTCGGGTTACATTTCTTCGCTCTGCTCAAAAAAATAATATATCCTGATAAATAATATATCCTGATTGCTTAGAGCAAGCTCTTGTTAAAATATTGAGTAGGTAGGTAATGGTCCATTATAAATCTATTACAATTGTAGGTAGGGATCTTCCAGTTAAATTGAACTGCAACCCTGTCACAGGTCCAACTGTTCCAGTGATAGCCCTTTCACTCTTATTATATTATCAACTCTCAAGTTTAAAATAATCTGGTGTGGTGCTTGTATTACTCAACCTTCACTTACCACACTGCATACACACCCAAGTTTTACGTATATTGGTGGGCTTACGTTGAAGCTATTGATATTTTAGTGATTAAAAAAAAAAAAATCTCAACACCAAAGAAGCCAAACAATATTATGAACTTTTTTTTGTGGAGTTTCTTAAGGTGGTAATAACAAATTTAAATTTTGTTCCTGCCAAGAATACAACAGTTAAGAAAAAGATAAGGAAGTCGTTCAGATCTAATGTATCTATGTATCTATTTTTTCTCTGTTAGTATGTCTAAAATTATTTAATATTTTGTATTTATATATGTGTTACTATTTCTGACAATGAGAGTTAGTTATTTTTTCAAATAAACAAAATAAAAGGTACTTCAGGGTAAGATTTTTTGAACTTTTGCGTTAAAGCCCTATTAGGATAAGATCTATCTGCTATTAAAGACTATTTAATTTGATTCCCCGAGTCAAATAAAGATCATTAAAGCTGTTTAGGAAAAAAAATCGAGAAAAAAATGTGAATAATCGATTCTATCAGTCGATTTCGAAAGTTGTCTCATGCTAAGTATATACGTAATTTTAATATGTAATTTCAGTTTTTTACGACTTTTCATTTTTGAACTTAGCTACACACATGCCATTTTATGAAACTTGGTTGATTAGACTCAGCTGCCTTCGAAACCTGTATTTCCGTCAAAAACTCGAATTCGAAATTTTGCAATTTCAAGCTCGTTCGCAATCCCTTCCCTTACTCTATATTCCATTTATAGATAAGCGAAAGTAAAAAGCCCTCAGTACTAAATACTAGATGTAACATATCTTGTGTAGAATATATTATTTATCAAAATTAGTAGATTAGTATCTTAGTGGATATAATAATGCCTATATAGAACCACCGGTCAGTACATAAAATGTCAACTGTTACCTACTCACTCTAGTTATCAATAAGTTTTCACTTTTGAATACTTATTGATATCAATATATATATATATATATATATACATATATATATATATTAATTGATAACAATTTTTAAATTGCTTAATTGCTACTTGATAACATCTCCAAGTTATCGGCTACTGTATTTAATACTGTATCGGCTGAATGATTTTAATTGAAGTAGTAAACATCAATAATAAAAAATATAGCGCTATGCAGAGCATTCCATTCAAAAGTGTTTAACAAATATGTTAGCAATTATAGTATTTAGTTCGTTATTTAACCGCCGTGAAGCTAATAGCACTTCCATCTTGTTTTCAATACGGTTTCTATCAGCCCAATTTTGTCTTATAACATTAAGTAGCGATTGATCATTGATTGTTAAAATAGCTAGTAGCATAATAAAGGACCAGTTTTCGGCCTTTTCTTGTGGACCACTTTAAGTAATAAGTTGCTGCTTTGAGAAGTTGATATGTCCCTAAAAAGAGAAGTTTAAGTAGTTAAGTGGAGGCTTTTTATAGCTTCCTCTGCCGTAAAACGTCAAATTAAATGGTTATTAAACCTAGAAAGGGAAAAAGTACTTTTTTTTACTTACACAAGTTGCCTTTAAACCTGAAAGTTAGGTTGAGTTTGCATCGCGATTTCTATGATAGTCGGCAGTGCGTACTTTTGACGATTAAACTGAAAAAAGTTGCCTTCTTACCTGACTATGGCTCTGCCAAAAGGAGAGAGGATTAAAAATACAATTTTTAGGGGTATGTGATAATCTGCTCGTCCGTAGATATTACTTTCATACGGATTGGTTATTCTACAGGTTACCAAGCTATTCGAGCCTAAGAGAGCTGGCCGATTCATTCTGTGGGACCGCATATAAGCTGCCCTTCTGTAGCCATTTTTACCTATTAACCAATATTTCCATTTTTTGAGAGAACTGTTGAAACTATTTTCATTTTTTTAGAACCTATTATCAAATCGTAAATGTTTTTAAACATTATTTTTGTTTTATCTTTGAGCCTAGTACGCCGATTTTCACGGCTCATTGAATCAAAGAGTTATTAATACTAGAGAGGTTTTATCGTCAATGAGATATTTCGACATGGCTTAAATGCCGAATTAAAAAAAAAAAAATCTTCCTTTTAAGTAGCTCTTATTTGAAAAAATAACCCGTTCTAAATGTTAAAAATTATAAACCATCTAAAAATATAAAATATTGAAGAATTTAGTGATTAATTAAAGGGGAAAAGAAAGGAAAAATAGATACAATCTATTCCAACGGGAAAACCTTAACTAAGGTTAGAGAAAGTTCTAAGGCTTATAGTTCCATTAATAATAAAATCCATGGAATAATAATTTTAAAAAAGTATTCTTTAAGTTTCCCTTAGAGTCCTAAAAATTATTCTTGATAAATAAATTCTATAGCTAATATAAAAATAAATGTCTATAAAAAGTTCTAGAACCTTGATTTTGTATTTTTATTCGGACTTCCTTAGCAAGATAAGTCGGTAATATGAAGTCCACCAATGTACACAAAGTATGGAGACGTATGTAGGTTAGTAAGTGAAATTTGTGTGATGCACGTACGGCTCTAGATGTTTTTAATTAATTGATGGATTACAACGTGTAGAGAAGCTTAGGCAATTGCTCCTCCTGTTAGTGATTGTTTTTGTTGCCTTTGGTATTTCGTAAAAGTTATAAAGGCCCACTGAGACAGTTGGAGGTTCCCACCTTCATTGTCTTGTGTGAAGATGCTCATACTGCCCTGACTCATTACCATTCCGATCCGTTCCCACTGTTACATCGCCGGTTACATCTTAGAGGGTACTGTTACCGCCGTGGGAGCAAGTTCTCTTGAGACCGCTAGTTCTCGCTGTAATCACGCCCTCTTGTGGCCTCTGCGGGAGCATGTCCGGCCTCTTGTTTACTTTAAATGGCTCTCAAATAGTGATGCGTAGCGGGGGGGGGGGCGACGAGAAAGGGAGGTTCACTGAAGCAAACCTCATGTTGCAATATAGAAATATTGAATAACGTTTTTGTCTTTACTTAGATCTAGTTGTGGATTCAGAAAATTTTTGGGGGAGGAAGACACCACCGATCTGTCAACGAGGTGTACACATTCGGAATGACAGTAATCAAACACAAAGATGGTCGTTCAGGGATAATATGGGTGGATTACCGAGGACATTTTAAAATCTGCCTGTTCAAAATTTGCGGAGAATGATATAATAATGGCCAAACACGGTTTCTGTTTATTACGAATACATGTTACACAAAATTCTGACTGTTCCGTATCTCATGTACAAGCGTCAGTCGGACCCATAGTGCAAGGGTCGTGATTGAATCTGACTTTTGAATGACTGTTCGACTGACCGTATAAGTGGGATACAAACTATTTATTTTAACGTAGTTCTCCTTTACCAATGGTGCAAAAATAAAAATTCATACCCAAGTTATTTTGTCTTCAAAACATAATTTTTAAGTAATAATATTTATTAAGAGCCATTATATTATATAATTTATTCATGTACTGCTATTTGACACTTGCACGTGTCTCCCCCTAAACCCGCGTCACCACTTAAAGTTACAATAATATTTGTAATTTTGAACTCATCTATTAGTTTTATCATTATTTATCGTAAATACCTCTTGCTTGAATACTCCTTAAAATATTGATGAAATTCGTGTGTGATTCAACAAAATTATTCTCGTTTAGTTTTTCGATATAGCTTCACCAACGACATCGTGACGGATCTGCCTGCTCTCTTAAATAAAGATCATCGAAAATGTGAACTTATGCTTGTTGTGACCAATCATTCGTATTTTAGAAGTCATGACTTTTTCGCCATAAGACTTCTGGAGCCCAATAAAACGTGGCGAATTTCTACCAATTGACCTCATAATGTTATTCCAGTGAACTCGCTTCCACGTATATTAAGTGTATTAATTATTTTCCTGATTAATTGACGTTGATCATTTTTCCCTGTTCCTATAGGTTGGAGCGTTATATTTAAAGCATAATACCTTCCTCAATAAACTGTCTATCTAAGGTAAATAGAATTCTTCAAATAGGACCGGTAATTTTTTAATAAGAGCGTTCAAACGAATACACTCTTAAGTCTGTACATAACAGCTTACTGTTTATGTTGGTAGGTTTTATTATTTCTAAACCTGCTGTAGAAAATGGAGGTAATTAGCTTCAATTTAGTAAATATTGGTTCGATAGTTTTTGAAGTTTTAAAGGAAAAACAGGTTGCGTTTTTGTTTGATTTTTGAGATGACATTGAGATTACTTATTTTTCTCAATATTTTACCAGGTTTCCTACAAAGCTAATTTCTGTTATACTTTTGTTAAAAAACCAAATGGACTAAACTAATAGTGTATATGCTATTTATAATTATTTAAAAATATTAATATAAGGTTTGGAGATAACTTAGTGAGATGTAACCTTTATATTTTTATCGTTATTTCAGTTCCAATATCACCCAAATATTTGTTTACTAGATAGTAAAACAAAAAACTGTTTTCTGAGGTCTCACTTGGTTGTCAGCCGGACGAAGATAAATTAATGGTGTCATATTTATATATGTCTAAAGGTGAACAGGGGTACTAGGAACAATGGTGGTCATATTTTTTGCCCACTAATGGCTTTATCGAGTACATATGCCGTCATGAATCCCACCAACCCTCTTTCGCTTGTAAAAATAATTTGAAATATCTTTTTTGTCCAAATAAATAATTTTTTTTTTTTTTCTAAAAAATAAATGTGATAAAATGCTAGAATATAATCTTCCCGAATCACCAATATTCATTCACATTTTAACTGAAGTATTCTGATGAGATCATTGCTTTTAATGAACCTTCAGAAAAATCAGACGAATGCGTTTACGAGCTAATGTAGTCAACCAAGGGTGGGCCTGTTTGTAAAATTAATTTATGAATGTAAAATGTTTAAGTTCCTGAAATTAAGTTTCTCAAAACTTAAATTATCTCCAAGATCCTGTTCTAGATCATTTCTAATAGATAAGATTACCAATTAGACTTTCTGACTGAAAGCTTTAGGGTGTTTTTTAAGGGATAGGGATTGGTAGGAACAATATACAGCTGTTTAAACATTGCATCTTCTAGATGCATTGCCTACTTGTGTTTATAATTTTTTCGATTTTGGAACAAATTTTAAATTGTTAATTTATCCCCCTCTCCCCCCATAACCCTCCTTAAATGTTGAGGTATTTAAAAACGGGGAAAATTTACCTTTTTTTCAGTTTTGTATATATATCAGTAATATAAAACAAATTCAAGTTTCTTTGTAAATTATTGTTGTTTGATTGTCGATAAACTAAATAGAATCAAAGAGGGTTTTTTTGTTTTTTGGTGGTGCAATAAAGTTTTTTTTTTGTTTTTTTTTTATAAATTTGGCCCCATATCCTTTGTGAGCCTATATTTTTTGTTAGAAAATACTCAATTTTGATCAGTTCAAAAGTCCTCCTAACTCAATCTATAAGAAATGCGTATTCTTTAATATTAAATCATAGTGAAATTTATTCTATATTTTTTGTATTGAATAACAATTAAAAAATTCATCATTTATAAATACCAAGTGGAATTTTCCGTTCAATTGGAACCGTTAGTACAACCTGTTATATCTGTGTACAGTTTCAGCTTCAGTACTTATCCAGAAGATTTTAAAAAAAAAATGGACAGGAATCAAGAATTAACATAGTTATTTTATGGAATGTTACTTTCGAATGTTCTTTGTGACAAGGTCAATAATGCTACTTGAAGTAAAAAAAACAAACAAAAAAAGAAAATAAATAATTGTTCCTATACGGGTGATAATTACTTTAATTGTTGTTGCAGCTATTGCATAAAAGTACCGTTATGTTGAAGAAATAAACTTTCGCTGAGGCCGGTTAAAGCAAGTCCTTGGGACGTTACATGAAGACTGAGATGTGAAGTCATCGTGAATTATCATAAATTTGCAAACATATCTTGCTATGCATTTACTAGAAGATTAAATGAAAAAAGAAAGGCAAATATTATTTCAGTATGTTTCGGAAGAATTTATACAAATTTTGAAATTTACGAAGATACAGTTTTTCAAGAAGCAATGTTTTTACTAACGAAAAATCAATATTTCGGAATTATTTTGAGGAATATCATCGAAACTGCTGCTCCCGTGAAGATCAACGTTATCAACTAAATCAGGGAGGGCTCTTATTTAAGCAAATTCACTCTACTTTATACTATTTTAGGTTTTTTTATTGTATTAGGTAGTTTTATAGATATGGAGCTGTGAATGAAAAATTAATTTTTTATTACGTTTTGAAATGGACGCCGTTTTTTATGCCCCTAACCATACTTGGCAGATTCATCAATTTTGACCAGTTCAAATACTATTTATTGATTCCAGTGATCCTGTTTTCATTAGCAGTAGCTGTCAAATATGAGGCTATATAATGTTAAATCAAATATAGAGCCTTAATTTTTTTTTTTTTATTTTTTTATTTTCCGTACCTTCTAGAGACAATTTTTGAATCTGTGCTTTGTGTTACTAATATCTGCTGAATTTATTTTTTCTTAGAAAGCTCCTGAGTTACTTAGACACCTTTGTGTCCATCCTTTGCCAACCATCTTCCTGTTTTCTCCTTCGTCTCATCTTCCTGTTTTTCCCCCCCCCCCCCCGTAGAAATGTACCATAAATCATAAACTCTCTGCACATCGGAGGAATTCAAATCATCATTACCTAGCTTAATTACTGTATCTTAAACCATAATTTAATAGATAATGAAATCTATGCAAAGTTTTATTTATTAGATATTGAAATCTATAGTTTTTTTTAAGCCGCATGTAATGTTGATGTAGTATGGACATCTATCTACGGGGAGGAATAAAAATTTGTTTTGAAGTGATTTCTTATGTTCTTTTACTGCATCGGGAATGCATTTAAAGAGGTGTCTGAGGAGTGGTAAGTTGTGGGAATTTAGAAAAATGAGAATCAGTCGACGAGAGCCACTAGTTTTCTATGTAAATTTATTTGTTAGTTCATTTTTTATTACAATACATTTATTGATTCATGTAAGAAACAGATCCTCCCATAACGTAGTACTAACTTAGCGCCTGTTTTTTTAAAATCCTTAGTGTTCCTCTGCAAGAAAATAACAGTGATAATTTTTAAAAGTTGATTTGGTTATCTTTAAGATTACTGTGGAAGTTGTTGGTTTTTATATACTTATTTTAGCGCATTAACATATTCCGGTCCTATAATGAGGTCGGATAAATTGTATTTTCTGAGCGTATTTTTCTAACTACGTCATTTAAAGCGGATTGGACTGCTGGATGGTTCCAATTTGAACTCTTATTAAAAAGCCCCAATTTAAGTATATTCAACTTAATAAATTTTGTTTATGACTTCCGATCAACGGTTTTATGAGGACTGAAAATACCTTGTTACCCAGAGCGAACCAGGTCGAACCGCCTCTGGATTTTATCGCTGCGCGGTAGACAATTTGGGTCAGACTTCCTCTCTTTCAGAAAATGTTCACCGAACTATGTTTGAGTTGTCAGTGCTGACATATTTTTTCCCCTTTACCTCCTCGTGAAGGGGAGTTATTTTATGGAGGAGATGACCTTTTTGGAGGAAGAAGGGAAGAGAGAGAGGACACATTTTGTTGCCGCCCGCCCTGACCGGGTTATCGTTCCGACGGGGCTATTGTTGTGCCGAGCCGTCAGCCATCTTCAATGCCTTTGTTCATTTGCAATCCGTCCGCCCTTCAAGTTGTCAGTTTGTTTTGTATATTCTAGCCGCATTTTGTGGGCCAAAGTGATTAACTCTTATTGTCTGCTCTCACCTCTTCTTCCTTATTATAATATCTTCTTGCATGTCATGCAGTTTTTTCCTCGGTTTAATGAGATCTATCATTCTTGGATGTTTGTCATCGTAAAAGCTTTAAATAAATGTTTAAACTAAAAAAAAATATTGATACATTAGCAAAGTACCATCATATTGCTATGATATATATGCATACATATATACATGTATTAATACATGAACTGTTGGGAGCAAAAGTGATGTAAGCATTCTGTTCTCATTATCATTAATATTCATCAAAAACTAGCTAATTAATTGATTACTGGGTAGATAAAAATCCACTCTTCCCTTCAAAATACTCTTAAATTGTTGTGCTCAATACTGACTACTTTTAGACTGGGAAAAGTGTTAAACATTTCTTAACTTGAATTTTACTTAACACTACATACAACTGAAAACCAAAATATTCTATGTTTGACCTAAATAAATTCTTGCCTACGTTTCGGCCGACTCATTTAACGTTTAATTGGCATGTTGAGTACGTATTACACTTGTAGGTTTTTTGTTTTTTATCCTATCCGACATCTCTGTTAGGTTCAATCTTCTTCCGTACAAATACTATGTACAATTAGAAAATCTCAAGGCTTCCCCTCTTTACGATGGTTGTATTTTACTTCCTCAATACCAGAGTTAGGTAAGTTTTGTATTAATGGTGTAAAGGTAAAAAAGAGTTCGAAATCGAAAATATTTGCTCGAAAGCTACGTTTTAGACTTCAAGGATTAAATTTGGTCTGTATTCAAATTTGTGCTCACACGTATTTAGGTTTCATTAAAATCTGTTTGCTACTTTTGCTAATCCATGCGAAAAAAAACTGTATGTATAAATCCATTTCAACAACTCCTCGTCCCGCAGATTTTATTCTCAAATGACAATAATGATCCTA
>NW_027109100.1:282358-283559 GCF_000696795.3 Halyomorpha halys
CTTGTTTCTCTTGTTCTTTTTCCGTCTCCTCATTTGTCTGCGGTACTGCAGGCAATCTTGGGAAGATATCACCGATTGAAACGGTCTTGCCCAATATCACACCTTTCTCATTCTGCCACTCGACCTTAACACACTTTTTATCACAATCTCCAGTGGCATCTATTGTCATCAAGGAGACCACCACTGCCTCCTGAACAGTGCCTCCCGCTCTTGGAACCCATATAACTGATTTGGATTTTCGATTTCTTCCTAGCAACTCTGATGAAGGTTAGAAATTCTGGCCAAAACGTTGGCACTAATAAATAAGCCATCTTCTCATATATAAAAGTGCTCAATTGCCTAATTTCTAAAAAAAATCTCATTCTAAAGTAATTTTAATTTCAAATATGAAGAAGATGGTCAGTTGGTCAAAAAAAAAAGTGTTCAACTATTTATTATCTGCCGCTGTGTAGGGCTTCATCAAGGCTGTTCAAGATAATAGCTTTCTAAAAAGAATAGCTTTTGAAAAGCTATCATCTTGAACGGCCCTGATGAATCCTTCCAAAGTGGGGCGAAACGTAGGATAATAAATAGTTGAAAACTATTTTTGTTCTTTTTGACCACAACTCTGACCATCTTCTTCATACTTGAAATTATACGGTCAATTGTCTGTATATATAATTTTAATTTTGTCGACTTGAAAAATAACAAGTTCTAGATATTAACAATGGATAAATGTAAAGTATTAAAGAATTTAATGAATAAGTAGATCAAAAATAAAAACAACCTATTCAAGCGGCAAAAGCCGAGCCCGCTTGAACTTTCTCGATCGCATTATGGCTTAATTATTGTTTATTATACTGTTGTACTGTTGGCAGGAGCAAAATTCATAATCATTATGACCACGTCTACAAATCCTAAAATACAAATTTTTATGGCTTTATAAAAATAAAAATGTTTTGTACATAATTTTCACCTTCCCACTCTTAAAAGTTTTTTTTTTTTTAAATATAAGTAGGGTGCTTGGCCCGTAGCTCAGTGGTTGACACAGTCTTACCAATTTGATGTCTATTGGCGGTGCCGGTTCGAATCCGGCCTGGGACGTTGACTTTTTCCATTGAGTGGCGGTCCCACAAAATGAAGAACTTTGACCCCCAACCATGGTTAGGCAGTATAGGACTCCAATGGGAGTCTTGGCCAAAAAAAAAAAAAATAATAAAAA
>NW_027109100.1:283894-285435 GCF_000696795.3 Halyomorpha halys
AGAAACAGAAGGTTCCATTTGAAGCTTTCTATTGTGGAACCCCTCCAATCCGGATGCGGACACCAATTTTATTCATACTTATAAATTTCAAACGTACAAACTCGTGATTCCAGAACTAAATTTTGACTTTTTTTTTTTTAAGTAGTATAAAAATCGTAATTTTTTTTTCGGACATACGACCCATCATAGCTTAAGTGGTGATATGTAAATAATTCTATTATTCTATTTTGTTTTATGTTTATATCAATCCTTTCTTAACGGAAACCTCCGTATAACGGACAAAATCATCTTCCGCCGGAATGTTCATTATATAAGGTAACCAACCCTCTCTGTTTGATTAAGATTTCTCCTTTCAGTTCTATCCCTACGCCTTCCCATTAAGAAATGTCCTCACTTATCCCCTCTCCTCTCACAGATCCAAATTGAAGCCATGGACATATACGGTACCCCTGCAGTACACCCGCACGTGCTCCTATCTAAAATAAGACCAGCTCGGAGGAACCCTTTTCCTATTTACTATCTCCTAAGTCTATTCCGGTACTTCCGCTACTTGGCTGTATCTGCCTCCATATCGGCTCTCTTAGGCCCTTTGTTGTGTACACTGTTATTTTATAGCTCTCCCTTTTATCATCAATGTCTGATCGAAGTAAACTTTATTGAGTAGATTTTATCACATAAGTGACTTGTGCCTATAAAAGTCATGTCCAAATCGACTCGGATGGTGGAATGTTTTATCTTTAGAAAGAGGCCGTTCTAATTTTATGGTAAAAGCGTTGAGTTATACTACATCTATCTCTTATTTCAGACTCACTTTAGCACTACTTCTTACAATTTATTGGTAGCCTTTTATTTTATTTTTTCGCTTTGTTGCTGATTAGTAGAAAATAAATTTTCTCCTCTCTTCATGTTTAATTTTTTACTTTTACTTGTCTTTATATGGAATATATAGTAAGGGACAGTATTGGAATCGTGAAAAAAATTCAGTTTTTGATGGAAATACACGTTTTCAGTTCCCCTGAAAAAAAATAACTTAGTCCAGCTAAATCGTTTGTGTGGCAAGCCTAGCTCAAAATCTAAAAGTCGTTGGAAACTGAACCTACATATTTAGGAAATGTCTATGCTTGGGATGTTGCCATAACTTTTTTTTTTTAATCGACCAGCCGGAGTTCCCACATAATAGTATCGATTTTTTTCAAATTTTTCAATTTTCATGTCATAAATGACAAAGGATTTTTATTACACTCGGTGAATATAAGTACAATTAAATGTTTTTTAACACCAGATTGGTCTTATCCTTATTTCAATAATGTGTGAAAAATATATAATGTAAAAATGCTCATAATGATGAGAAGATAGTTGATAGTGGATAATGTATCTAACAGAGAAATACTTTATTCATATATGCTGCCTAAATACATTAGGTTGCTATCTTACACAGCGTACTTATCAATCCTTAATCGGACATATTTACATTACATATTCATGGTATAATCATAAAGAAAAGATATACAATAATAGGATATAATCAACATTTTTTTTTT
>NW_027109100.1:288640-309824 GCF_000696795.3 Halyomorpha halys
AAAAAATAATAAAAATTAAAAAAAAAAAAAGTAGGGTGGTTAATGAAAGTTGAGTAATGCGTGGTAGAATAAAAATAAATATTTTTTTTATTCCATATTTATTACTTTAATCAAAACTTTATCAGATTATTAAAACGTTATAACCAACACGAAGGGGCCTAAGAAGTATCTTAACGTATGTCAGAATGCATTTGCAGTTTCTCATATAATGGAGTAAATAATCAGGATTCAATATATGTATACATATTTTTTTTATTGTGCATACGAACATTTTATTTCAAGTTTGCGATCCACAGTCAGGGTAAATTACTGCAATGTCTCCTATGTGTCCTAATCCTAGGACACGCGAGATTTTGTTTCACCCATGAAAGCTTACCATTGGCCAGCTGTGCTAAATATCTCGGATGATTGGGCCTGAATAAGAGTTGCAGATTTATTGTCTCAGTTAATTTTTAATTTTGATGTACGTCATTTGATCATTTAGTGTTTTTATTGGTGTCATCACTTATGCAATTTAGTTTTACTAGGAGAATTTAAACCTACAACTAAAATGCAACAAAACTGAAGGTCGCAAAGTTTGTAAATACGTATCTTCGGCTTTGCATGATATTCAGGTTGCATAAATTTATTTAAACTTAACACTTTTTCCCGACCTTCCTTCTTGATAAATTTTCAATATATACATTTATGCTTGCACGCTTGCACCACCCTACGCAACGGTTTCTTTCTTCGTAACCTTTCTGAAAAGCGTATATCGACAACAAAGGATACTATCAGGCCTTTGTAAATTCCGCCTCCATTATCTCAGAGACGTTAAGTTTATTCTGAAATATGTTTACGGAAGCGGCCGATTATCCAGGCAATGAACTCTTTACGTGCTGTTGACTTCATTTATCAGTATTTATAAAGTAAACTAACAGAGATGTACGTTCAATATTATAAAAGCTGTTGTGTGTAATGTTACGATTAACCTTTAATTGGTTCATTTCATGTTCTTGATACATAGCCCCAGTGTAATAGATAAGAATATTTATCTCGATAATAACGAAATTAAATGAAACTGGATTTGATATTTCCAGTGTCCCACCGTGGTGTATATTTAGTCAAATCCGTTTTGTGTTTAAATCTTTATAAAAAAACTATGGGAAAAAACATTAATAATTAATTAATCAAGAGTGGAAATGTCTGTATCCCTTTGTTCGTAAAACAAAAACGGTAGAGGTTGCTGCCCTGCTGGCCAATAACATGATATATTTTCCTTACGTTACTCTCCGCTATTGTGCTAAGTTGTTTGGATTAATTGTTCCATTACATCTTTAAGGGGCCCTTCTCAGTCATTCAGAATGACAGTAAATTGAAGATGGGCATTCAGATTGATATAGTTGGGGCTTTACTCATGGATTATCGAGAAAGTAGTGAGAGACTGCGAGTGTTAGTCCATATACCGAGTGTTTTACTTTAGTCTTGCAGAGAAATGCCAATATAATGGCCGAACAAATTTTCTGTTTATTTACGAATCGGAAGAGACATTACACAAGATACTATTATGTTCGATATCTTCTGTATTACTAAGGATCAGTCAGAATTTACGCAATAAGATTCTTCGAGATTGAAGTCAGCCTGGTCTGTTCTGACTGACCATATATTAAAAATATAACAGTCCTGTTTCAATTCGTTCTGACCCAAACTCTGGCTTCTTAACAATACAAGATCTCTTTTCTCGCTACTCGTTGTTATTTGAGACAACATTATTTATGTTTATATAGACATAAAATATTGGAGATGGTTGTTTTGTTCATTTTTTATTGTTAAATAGCCATTTCAGGACCAGAGCCTATGATATTTTAGATATTATCGTTAAAAGAATTATGAAAGAGGAACAACTAATCCTCATCACTCAACCGTATAAAGTTAGCTCTCTGATCAAAGAAAAGTCGTTGTTCGCATGGCAAAAAACTTAAATGCTAAGTTTAAGATTGTGAAAACTTTGTACTGCCACGAGATGTAGTAGGTTAGGGGTTGTAATGTAAGGACTTGTACTGCCGTAGGAGGCAGTAAGATTTGGATTCTGGAAATTTACACTGCCACAAGCACCATTAAGTTCATTAAGTTAAGGGCTGTAGAGACTTTTACTGCCATAAGAGGCAGTAATTTAAGTGTTTTAGAGATTTTTATTGCCACAAGAAGCAGTAAATAAAGAGTTGTGGGGATTTTTACTGGTACAAGAGGCAGTAAGTTAAGGGTTGTAGATATTTTTACAGTCGCAAGAGACAGTAAGTTAACTTTAATTAGTATTTAAAATTACATTTTTTTTTTCTTTGCTCCCTATCTGTTCATATTTGACAAGATGTGGGGCGAAGGAGTTTTCCTAAAGGTAACCAACCTATTATAACCTGCAGGGAGGGTTGAGTTTTCACTCCATGGGACCACCAATCTTCTCCATGCCGGAATCTAGCTGAAGTCGCTGCGGCTTTTAAGGGGACGCCTCAACTGCCTCAGCTACAACGGCCATAAATCTCTTAAATAATAATTTTTAAGAATATCTTATTTTATATCATTTTCTTCTTCTTTTCCTTTCAAGTAAAAGCAATGTACCGAATGGTTGATTATAATGTGAACCGATGGATTCTTTAAAGGTTGATTTTAATGGAAGCCTTATTTCAAGACCTGAAGCACTCTAAAGAAATCCTCCATTTCACCGCAGCATCCATTTCGTTGCCGGCTTTCAAAGGGCTTAGTGAAGCCTTTACTTGCTCGCCTAAAAGTCATCATTAGGGGATTGACACGGTGAAATCTTCTGAGGGGAAAGAAATGTTTCATTTCTAAATATTACGAACTAACCCTTCGATGTTTTTGACATTTATTCCAAATTCAAAATTTAAAACCTTTAGATTACCGCTGTATATTTAAGTTTTTAGTTTATGAAATATTTAATAATGCTTTGTTATAAATAAAATAAATGTAATTTATAATTACACTAGATATGTGAATTTCGGTAGTCATAATATGGATTTTTTTTTCTGATAATCCAATCTAAGTATCTATTTTTGCATAAGATAAACCTGTGGATCGTCTACGACAGTTATCTAGTTTTATTATGTTGTGGACGTAACCAATAGAACCTTTTTCTGCAATATTTAGGCTAATTTCTAGTTATTTACAATAAAACTCGCCCCATGATATGACATTTGTGTTAACTACGATTGATTTTTTTTCTTCAATTTTTATTTAGAAAACTTTTTATTTTATTAACAGAAAATTTTTGTACATCGTCTAATTAAGTCCCTAATTTGGGAGACTACTACGTCTTACAAATGAGTACTTGATATCAAGACTACATTCCATAGTAACAGTGGCAGCTGTCATCTATCCTGTACTATTGGTCTGTAAACTATGAAAGTATTAAAATAAAATTTAAAGCATTACAATTTAAGGTCAGTATTAGCAAAGGTACTTATTCTCTATAGCTTTTGGAAAAATATTTATTAATATTTATGTGCGATTATAAAATATAAATACTTTTATTTAAACAAAATAATATTTCAGTTATCTTGAACTTTGATGAATTTATAATTTTTTAGTATTTTAAAAACTCAAAAATGTCTTTGAAGATTCTCTAATCAACGTAATTTTTTTGGTTATTAAAACAACTAACAGATAATAAATGGATAAATCTTCAACATTGATCCTAAACTTTACTGATCATAAAAAATATAATTAGGATATTATGGAATTAACGTCACGATAATACAATACAGGAAATTAAAGAAAAACGAATAATTTATAATTAAGAAAAAAATGATCTTTGAATTCTAATTGTCTAGTTCTAAAAATAAACTATGTCGTGTTATGATTGCTTATTAAATACAAGTTCTGAAAGTTTATAATATTTTGTATTTCTTAAATTCTATAAAATAACTATAAAAATCACAAAGATGTTGTTCAAACATACATTGAACTTTCCTTCCTATATGTAATAGTATAATACTATTATACTTTATTCCTATTATAATACGACACAAAAAAAAAGGTACACTGTACTTCAGTTTAGTTTATGAAAAAATTAAGAAAAAAATGATATTTGAATTCTAATTGTCTAGTTCTGAAAATAAACTATGTCGTGTTATGATTGCTTATTAAATACAAGTTCTGAAAGTTTATAATATTTTGTATTTCTTAAATTCTATAAAATAACTATAAAAATCACAAAGATGTTGTTCAAACATACATTGAACTTTCCTTCCTATATGTAATAGTATAATACTATTATACTTTACTCCTATTATAATTCAACACAAAAAAAAAAGGTACACTGTACTTCAGTTTAGTTTATAAAAAAAACTAGAGGTTACGTAATCTTAATTAAATTAACAAATTTCCGGAATAAGGTAATGCGGTTCAATCCCTCTTGCATAATAACCCTTCAATATCCGGCTGTTGGATAAAAAGAACTCCTTATGGTAAATGATCTCTTAAAAAAAAAAAAAAAAATGACTAAATGAATAAGACTCGATTACATGAGGATCCTAATGGCTGTGAAGTAACTAGTGAGACAGGATCACTAACCTCAACCGGTGCCTTCCTGACACAGAGCTGTCCACTCCCAGCATGCGGTAATTACCTAATAGTTCAGGTCAGGAGGTTGCGGGTCGTGTCTAATGAAAGTTGGAACGCCATATCTGCAAGTATTAACGTCCTACCTTACGTAACGGTCAAGAAGCACTTCGACTCGTTAATGTGGTATGAAAAATTAAACGGCACAGCAGGTGGTATAGGTCGACATTTCGATTTCTTAAAACAAACATTTTTTAAATCTGATTCTTGGAACGTTATTAAGGAAGATACGACTGAAGAGACAGTGCCAAGGAGACTGGAATGTGTTTGTAAATTGGCCAGGATGTGTAAAGATCGTAACACTAAAAGGATAATAAGCAAAAAAAACCGATGTCTGAATATCCGCGAGATCAACCGAAACGGTAATTAGTAGAGGATTATGTTAGGTACAATATCCAAGTTAGGATTTTGGTCTTCAGTATATAGAAGTATACAGGTAAACAAACATTGATTATATAATCGTTACCCTAAGTATTTTGTATTTTATATATTAGCCTATAAGAACTTACAAAATAGATAAATTTTTAAGAGCATAATTGATGATATTCTAAATTGGGAGCATTATGTTTTATCATTTTCTTTAGAAGTTTATATAATTTTTAAAAGAAACAGATATATTTATATTTTGTATTACAATATGTAAATGTAGGAATTAAGGTAAGTGGGGATTATTTGGTTGTCGTCGCCTTGCAACGGGCCAAAAATATACTGCTTTAGCTGGTCTGATTCTGTTACCCCTGTCTGCGTGATGTTTGGTGTGGTGTTAGAATATTTCATTTTGCTTGTGATTAATGGTAATACAGTCTGCGTCCTATGAGTGCCATTATTTAATTTAATTAAGATTGGGCAATGGGATACCTTAATTAGAGCAGACAGTATTTTATTTAATTATTAGTAAATTTGATAATTTTTTTTTTAATTTCAGTTCACTCATTTGATTTGATTTTAATTCCTGTTCTTTATTCTTTACTTAACGTCTTATTTTGATTATACATTTATGTGTTTTTATTGTTAACTTCGCCCAAATAAATGTTTGTATCCGATGCAGTTAGTTTTTATGTTGTTTAGGTTTCCTTCAAAAATACTGCCTTCATTTAATGTGGCTTTAACAATTTTGTATACTTTATTTTTTTTCTAACTTATTGGGGAATTTTTAAATACATTCAATTAAAGTAATTGTACAACCACGTTCTCTTGTATATAGCTCCTGCACAAAGCTAAGTTTTAGGGGCCCTTCGTAGCTGTACCGTTTGCTGGGTAACTTTTTATTTCGTTTTCGAAGGTCAGCTGGACTGTTGGAATATTTCTATGCCAGGCTTCTGGTCGAACCAAGGCCAACAGGAAATATTAATAGCAGAGAACAGGTTGTATGTTTTCGTTGTAAATAGAAAAATTATGGACAATGATATGCAGAAATAAGGAATGCACGTTTATCTCTGCCAATATAGCGGGACTTGCGTTGGAACTAGGTCGCCAATTTGTTGTCTGATTGCCATATTATGCAACTCACTAATAATCTTCGGCACATCTGTACTGACATAACGTTTCGGGAGAATATATCCGTTAGGTAATTAACCAAAGGCAATATTTCAAATTTGTACTGTTAAGTCCAGTCATATTGTTGACTGTTTAGATCTGACGTAAATGCTCACTTTATAATTAATTTTTAATTAATAAGATGGTCTTATACGTATTTACATTATGAGTTCTAATGTACTTAAATCCGTTGAAATTTCATTTGCGAAAATCAAACATGTCTTCAGTTATATTTGTAACAAATCTAATCGAGGTTTCTTGTATGAATTTTCCACTAAAGCTTGTGGAATTCCATCATCAAGAGTAGGAAGATAGTTTTATATTGTGCGATAAGCGATAAAAGCGCCGATTCTAGTGAAGTGATAAAAAAACTTCCCTTCATTTGTTTTCCATTGTTGTGTTCATATTTTAACTGCGCTTTGATCCACTACCAGTTATTGACTATCGATAATAGTGTGATATAACATTAACGATTTTCGTACCTTCTATCGAGTTGTGGATATTGACTTATGAACTGCTGGCA
This sequence comes from Halyomorpha halys, assembly GCF_000696795.3. NCBI lineage: Eukaryota > Metazoa > Arthropoda > Insecta > Hemiptera > Pentatomidae > Halyomorpha > Halyomorpha halys. The sequence goes on from NW_027109100.1 coordinate 295,314, forward strand.
TTTTTGCCAGCAACCCATGTTGCGATAAAAAATGTAAAACAGGCCATGAGCATTACATCATTTTTCCAGCAGGATATCCGATATTTTCAATTCGCTGTCAAAAGTTTTATACTTATACATCAGGTACCAGTAGGGAGGTCCCGTGTTGAGGACTTTTTTTATCACTCTATCCATTTCCTTCTCTATCTCTCCCTCAACATAATACTTATTTAGCTATTAATTAATTTAGTATATATATATTCCATTTTGTTAGTCATTGTTAAAATTATTTAAGGTTTAATGCAAATTTTTTTTATTGACATATCTAAGAAATAGAGACGAGCGAAACTACAGTAGTCATGATACAGAATCAAAACATTTTCAGTATATATAACTGCAATGTGGCAGGTCTTCAACAGTAACCAATATACCGATTACAGAAACACTCAGATAGCTTTAATTATGTAGATTAAAAAAATAAAATTGTGCTGCTACAACCTATGAATGATTAGGGGTTCAGTACTTTGTAAGGAAGTATTCTTACTAGACCAACGGTTGTGCAAGGAGGTGATTTGGTCAGAATCACGCTTGACCGCTAGATTTTTACCCAACTAAGGGTACCCAATTTTTGAGGCTGGGTAGACCCGTAGACCTCAGGAGGGCTCCAAAAACCTACAGGGTTGACTCACGGCTACAGTATATCATAAAACAATTTTTTGTCTAGCCAAATTCAAACCTGTGTCCTTGGAGTTGGTAGCATAAAGCCTTACCACGGCCCCACAGCGCTACCTTAATCATATAGATATTCAATAAATTTTATGGGATGTTGCCTGAAATTATTATAAGATGACTAAATTCCTCAAAGCTTTTAATAAAAATCATGTGAGCTGCTCTTTCGCGTGTCTCCTGCGAAATAATGTTTCTTGCCACCTAATGTTAAAACTATTTCTCATTATCCCGAATCTCTCATTGAATAATTTTTTATTAGTTTCACAGTTTGTTTTAGGAATTCACTATTTACTTTTCTAAATTTTAATTTATTGCAGCTATGGAAGCTATAATCTAAACGTCACTTAAAAACAGAGATCTAAGTTTTGGTTTATTCCTTGCTTGCATCTTATGGGAACTGTAACCCAAATCCACCTCAAAAAGAAAATTCTAATTTATATCAGAAAGAATCTCCAACAAACAGTGATTTGGTAAAAATGAGGACAATGAAAAGATTGTAACCGCAAGACACCAAACCCAAATCATCTTCGTGAACTGAATAATTACTTCAAAAAATGGAGTAGATCTATAAATTTATGTTAATAAACTCTGTATTTGGCGTGTTTAAAACAAATTGTTATTTTTAATTTCAAACATGTTCCATTTGTATAAACAATAAGTAATAAACGAGCCATTTATGTACTAATTATTAATAATATCTGTTAGAGTATAAGCATTTGTTATTGTTCTAGCTGGCTACTGAGTGTCATTATTAGTTTAACAGTTAGGTTTCTCTCACGTGACTAGCGCCTCACGGTACTACTGCAGTCACGTGTTGGGAGGAGCGGGAGGTAGCACGTGTTGGAATATCAAAGAGGTATTTAGTATTCTCATTTGAGGCCTTTTTATATACCTCTTGATTGGAATGAGGAAATCCAAAGTGTAACAGTGTTTTAGCTATTTTACTATATTGTTTGGAAATTTCCACAAAATTTTAAAAATATGTTAGTTGAAAGATTCGATATTAGTCATTTTCACGTTCACTTATCTATGTATGATCTTGATAAATTTCGAATTCCAACTTAAAAACAAAAATTCTTACGAAACCGGAATTACATATTTAAGGAGGGTTTATGTCTGGGGTGTCATAGCAACGTTTTGTATTTTGTTTTAATTTATTTTCCCTTCGGTTTGTTTTGCCAAAATGTAAAATAGAGCAGTTGTAAAGTGTAATTAGTACTAAAATTGTATAATGGGCTATCCCAAAACAATAGAGTAAATATTGTACATTTTATATTTATGCAATAAAAATTTGTGAAAAAAATAAAGCAACGTTTTCTATAAAATCGACTGACCGGAAATGCCGTTTGTGGAATCGATTTTCTCAAAAAAGTCTAACAATTTTGATTACTCGATTTATCAATGTTAAGTTAGGTGGATTTTAATATCAGATAGATTTTATCCTCATTGAAATACTTTGTAGGGCTAAAATGGGGATTTTAAAAAAGATTTTCTGTGAAGTACCTTTAATTTTGTTAGTTTGAAATAACTAACTATCTCTCATTTTTAACACTAATAAAAACGGATAAATATAAAATATGTAACGATTTGATACTTATCTTAAGGAGGCAGGAGGAATATTTGTTCCAGGCTGAAAATAGATTTACGAAAATAAAATAAGTTAAATATTGGACGTATTATATAATGTTGGAAAGCCGAAGATTTTAGATTAAATAATATATATAATATAAATCAAAAGTCGTAGAATGACGAAAAATTCCGGAATTAGGAGTATTTTCTTAATCTTTGTCTGCGTGGGTGCATGCGCAGTAGGTTCAGTCTGATAAATAATTTTGTCACCATAGTTATTTGATAGTTTTATTATTTCATTAATCCAAAACATAAGCCTTTCAGCTGGCAGGATAATTTCACAAAATATTCCGTAATAATTTTATTATTAATGTAGTATGTTCAATATTGATTCTTTATCTTTTTGGAATCCTTTTGCAAAAAACAAAAAGTTACAATAGTGCTGCAATAAGTAATATTAAAAATATTTTTTCAGAAAACTGTTGAAATTATAGTTTATCCAATTGTCAACTCAAAATATCATTTGGATAATTATTAGCGAAAAATATTGGCACAAAGACTGACAATTTCAATTCCATGTCGAGCGGTATGTTGGTGGTTGGTTTTCAAGAAAATTGAAAAGTAGAATTGAAAGACTGCATTTCAGTGGATATTATTATATGATATTATTAAACTTCTTTCTAGCGTAAATAACATAGTTTTTTTTATTACTTCTTGAACTACCACTTACTTAAGTTTAATTAAGTAAGTTAATTAAATACATTTAATTAATTTTATTATTAGTTTCTTCAAATAGTCATTGATATACATTAAAGTCCTATTTTAAAAACTTTGTAATGATTTACGTTTTTAGAAACTTTTAGCCATTCTCAGAAAAACGTATCCCATCCTTGAGAAGCCCGGATCTTATTTCATGGCTCTGTTCTGTTCTCTACTTAATTTGTTTAAAATTACTTTTTTAGCAAATCCTCTATTGTTCCTTCCAGGTTTTGTTCGGTTCCGCCTCTATTCTGCTTTTATATTATATTCGAGTGTTTTGACAAAAATACTATAAAGTTAAACAAGCCGTAAACTCTTGAGGGAAATTGTCGGTTTTAAGGCTTCATAAGGATAGCTGATTCGAGAGAATGAAATTGAATTATTCATCTTTGATTTACGTTGTTTGTGTGCTGGAAAAGCCTCCATCTCGACTAAAAGCTTCGATTCCCAGCGAGGCTCCAGTACTTTATCTGTTTATCCATGGAACAGTTTAGTCGGTCCCCTCTTCGTATTTCATTTCAATATCGATGATCTCTAGACAGGGCTGAATTTTTCCTTAGTTTTATGAACTATATTCATGATTTTTTTATTCAGCACACAGAAGAACTTACAAGTACTTACACAAGAAATTAAAAATATTTTTCAATTGAGGATAGTTTATTCTTAAAAGGAGAATGGATGACAACTATACGGGGAAAATTATGTATCTCACATTTTTCTAAATATTTAGAACAAATTGTACCTCGGAAATACCTATTCTTTACAATTTACGCACACGTTTCCGTTTTTCCTTTACTGTCAGATCTGCTATATAAAAATCAACCTTTTAGGAACAAATTCTTTGCTTTAAATTGGCAGATTCTTTATCATTTTCTTTTCAAACGCCTTGGAGGATTATGAGGAATTGTTAAGGATAAGAGATTAAGGACTAATGTGTTTGGGTTTGTTAGGATTTTGGAATGAAAGGAGGTATATCTATTTTGGGCCAAATCTGCAACGACTGGGATGCTGAAGTCTTTAAGGATGAGTTTATTTTTGACGTATTAAGCAAGGAGCATCAACGATTTTGGATTGTAAGGATTGGATCCGAGATAAATCGATGATATAGCCCTAAAGCTCAATACCAAATGTCCAAATAGATTTGATAATTATAGTGTATAAGAGTGTTTTGTTGTAAATGGGAAGTTTAAAGCGTTTGTCAATTAGGTGTTGTAGTAAGCGGAGTCTACAAACATTTTGTTGTCGTTTTTTTTAGTATGGGGATTCCATGTAAATCTCTTGTCAAGATAGGGTGCTAATTAGCAAATCTGTTCAAGAGCCTTTGGTGGGATATTAACAAAGATATAGTAAGGCAGGAAATCAGAGGTTTACGACGGAGAGTAAAGGTGATCTTGTGGCATTTGTTTTGATTCTCCAGCTGTGACACCATTCTTCAATAGATGTTATGTGTGACTGCAGAGTTTGCGATCCAGTAATAGAATCATTGTTTACTGATATTACACATAAATAGAATTCGTTTGTTTATTATGTATGTTCATAAAAAAAAATGAATCCAATTACTCCATTGCCTCCGTAAGGTCTTCAAATACATCATAAATTTTATTTTATTTTATTTTTATTTTATGAAGCTGTGTAATTGCGTATACATACATGGTTTGATTGTTCACATGTTTGTTTATTTGTTTATTGTATGTTAAATCAACAATGGATTTAAATTGTTTAATTTATTTCCTTTAGTTTAATCGTCTATTTTTGTGAACTTCCGTTGTTTGTTTTGTTGATTGGAAGTTCGTTTTAATTGGAGTACCTTCCGCCTCCGTGTTCCCAACTGGTCTTGTTTATTTTTATATTTTCTCCTCTATGCAAAACAATAGCGGGTCTGGGACAAAAATTAAAAATATACAAACTTCAATGTAATTAAGTGCATTGTTTCATGATTTTTAAAATTCCAATTTAATTACCAAAATATTCCACCTATATTTGAAATTCGATCCATTGTTCTTTCGTTTCAGTTCATTTTTGAGCCTTTGATTTCAATTAAAATTTTGCGAAACTTTTATAAAAAAAAATGTAGTTATGTATTTATTTTGAGCCAATTTTATTTTATTTATTTCAAACCTATAGTGGCTCAATTTAATTGTACGAATCTTCAGTGATAAGTATTTTTCAATATATATATATTGTTCAATATATAAACTCCAATATTTTCCTATTCTTTACATAAAAATCCTTCATTCTGGAGTCCTCAGGGTTTATTTTGATAATTAAATAAACCTAATAAATAATAAATATAATTTCAATATTTTTAAAATTATTATTAATTGAAAACATATATTTTTACGTACATTTAATTTTAACCCAACGTAATTTTAATTAACCCAATTTCCGTACAGTGGGAACCAAATAGAATATTTGATATAGTTAAATTTTTTGTATAAGGTAAAACATATATAAGGTTTTTTTAATTAATGATATTTTTATAAGTTATAATGGTAGGTAATTATATTTATTACTTACTTTTACAATGTTAAAATTAAATAAAATTATATTACAAGACGGAGGACTGCGAATCGTCGGTTTTTGTATAAAGAAAAGGAAAATATAGGAGTTCCTAAAAATAGAACATTATTTCTAAAGTACTTACCACTAAAGGTTTATAATATGAGTCTATTTCGACTCTTCTAGAAGAAAATATTTTTCATATTTAAGGAAATTGGGGTTATAACGTCCAGATTTAATATTATATAGATATTTAATATTTTACTATCATTATTTTTGTAGATCTATTTTAACTATAGGTCAAAATAATGTTTCTTTTTCTTTCTTTCTTTCTTTTTTTTTTTTAATTTCAGTTGGCGTTGTATTCAATATCGAATCACGGGGTTTGCGCTGCATTGTGCAACAATTGTAGCCTGTTTCCTCCAGAATTTTTTTAAACTTTCACTAACAACTTGTGACTGAAGAATGCACTCCATAATTGTTTGTAAATATTCTTTCGGACGTGCCATTGACTGTCTATCCGTTGAATAGAAATGTTTACTCTGTTCGTGAAAGTGAAGCCAAATTATAACAATGGAGCTACGGAACGCCATGCTCTGTATAACTTTACTAAACTATTTGTATCCCCTACGAATGGGTTCTCTCAACCCCTGATAACTTTTGTCCGCATTGGATTCTTCTGTACTCCCTCTTTAAGTTATTGGAAATTCAATTACAGAACTTTACGAAATACATTAGCTGTCAGAAAGGCTTGATATTAGAAAGGCTGATGTTTGTTGTTAAATTTCATTTGGTACGGTGCACGCATCTCACGACTTTCACTTACCTACCCTACATACGTCATCAAGTTTTGTTTAGATTGGTGGGCTCATGTTTATGTTATCGCTCTTTTTGGATTTTAAATAAAAAAATCTAAAAAGAACATGGAAGGCATGAATTACAGTTTTTTCTGTTGCTATTAAAATTCGTATTTTTGAAATTTTCGTGGTGGGATTAACGAATATAAATTTTGCTCCTGCCAAGAACACAACAGTTCAACGAGAGATAACGAAGGCGAATTACAATCGGGAAATCTCGGCTTATCTCATTCTAATCGGATATCTGAATTTCTCCTTTATTTATTCGTAATACTCTTTAATATTTTATATTGTTTTTCGTTAATTATTATTGCAAACTATGAACACTTTTTATTTTTCCAATAAACAAAATTAAAGGTACCTTAGACACAGATTTTTTTAATATTCGCCATTTAAGCAGGCTCTAACTATTTCAATCAGAATGAAACATATCTGGTATCAAAAAACATTTGTTATTGGACTTCTACTTATGGATAGTTTTACACAAATCTTTTACGTTATTGTATCGTACTACATTTTCTCGTATTATTATTTTAAATATAGGTGTAATTCCAAGCAATTAAGAGATATAAAATATAGTATTGTCAGAGTATAAGATTTTTTTCTTAGTGTACAGGGTCCAGTGGACTAAAAAGTTCGACACATATCAATCTTTTGCAAAGTAGAATGACCAAAATATTTTGATCTGAATCAATTGTAAAAAAATCACTATGAATATATTTTTTTTTAACCCCTGCCTTGTCATTTTTGACTTATGGGAAGAGGATATCTACAGGTTACCACCCTATTCTGAGCATGAAGTCAATTTTTTATTTCGTGGAATCGACACGAAACTAAGTTCGACACTTCCCCAGTTAGGATTCGAACCGGTGCCGCCGTAGTTACTAGGTTGTCTAAGTTCCCTCGGCTACTGACGGCCTTCAATTTAGCTAATGTAGACATGTTATTGGAGTGATATCTGTGTGTAGTTTCTTTAAAAATGTTCTTATCAATCACAACTCATCGCATTTACTTGTAATTTTAGATTTTTCTTGTTTTGAATTTCAAGAAATAAAGAAAAAAAACTTCAACTGTAAGATAGTTATTCCATGCTTCTGTTGCTAATCTCTTATGTAAACCTATAATAATTATTGTACTATTTTAATTACTACATTTGTATTATTTATTTACTTGATTACTTTTATTACTGTTTGTATGTTTTGTTTTTTAATCTACAATTCCGTTGTTTATAACGGAAATTATCCCAGAATAAAATTTATTTCCTATATCTACATGAGTAAACAGTAATTTCTTCCTCAATTACTATCTTTCTTCCTTTCTCGGGGTCTGTTATTCTTGATACCCCCTCCTATCCCTTACGGAGTGGCAGTTCTTCGGATTAATTTAATTTTATGGGATTCCCGAGCCGAATCTGATTAATTAGATTCATCCCAATCGCCGAAGAGGGACGTGATAGGATTACAGATGATCCCAGTTGGCCCAACAAAGTTTCCTCCACTCAGCCTCCTCTTCTCAACACCTCCGATCCTGACAAAATATATAAGTATAATATAGCTTCAAGTGCATAGTAGTAAGATATATTTTTTGTAGTAAGTAGTTTTCCCTTACGAAAGCCCTAATTTTTTTTTTTTTTCTGGGTTAGTTAGTAGCCTTCGTACTTTCATTTTTAATTACTTTTACATCAACGATGTATTCTTCTCCTCAACGTTTTGGACAGTCCATCCATCCTTATATATTTACTCTATAAATAGTTGTAAAGTGCTGTTTATTGTTATATATATCGATAGCTTACTTCACGGTGTTGCTCATTTTACTTCCTCTAGCTTTACGAATAATACAATTAAAGGTTTGCTCTTTTAGGAAAATTAGAAATTTTCAGATAGTTTTTTGTTTTTTATATTTTTATAAATATATTTCCCTTTTTAAAAAAAACAAATTAAAATCAACTTGGCCTTTTTTTTTCACAATTTTTCTATATCTTTTGAAATATATTCTGTCTGATAAACCAATATATTATTTTTTCGTAATTAAATATAAATTATTGTTTATATAAAAAACAAATTTTTAAAATCTGAGGTATAGTAATAACATATATGAATAAAAATCTAAAGTAGTTTCGAAAATTTTTAACAAACGTTAAAATTTAAAATCAAGACTGTGATATTTTTTGGACATTTCGTTTTTTTTTTCACCATTTTCGCATCTCTCTAAATGTATTCACTATAGTAATCCAATACGTTATTTGTTCTTTACTAAATATAAAATATTTCAAATTTACATAAAAAATAAATTGTTAACATCTGAAATATAATAAAAATATAATATGGCTTCACATATTGGTAGCTTAAGTTGTATGTAATATTTAATTAGAATTTTAAAAGGAAATTCAACTAATATTTACACAGAAATAAAAAGAAAATAAATATATCATATTGAGAGTAATAAATATAAAAACATACATGTAATAAATAAACTGTGCTATATATGCATGCCCTTCCCTCTAAATCGTCCCTGTCTTCATCTGTTACCATGCATGTGTTGGTGGATGATTTCCGGGGAGTCGAGGACTATATTTTCTTTATATTACTTCATGTATCACGTTTAGTGAACGTGAATAATACAAATATAAACACGTAACATATAGTATGGCTGAACAGGGAACTAGAGGTTTACCCTAATTGGTCACCACGATTTAATATAATTAAGTGAGAATGTCTTGTTAAATAATTAAAAAAATATTACATAATTTACATATTCATTTTTTCAATTACAACTTAATTGAAGATTTATTTGTTTTAATGAGTTATAATTGTTGTTATTGTTTATTAATTTTTTAAACATATTTATTCATTTTTATAAAATCATTTATTTATTGCATATGCAATTATAACGGAAAAACTTTGTAAATGTCAGTGTTTATATTTTATCCTAAGGGCTGATTAGTATACTGTGTTGTTAATTTCTTATCTTATTGAAATCTTAAATTCGGAAAACATTCTTTGATTTTACTAAAATTATTCACCTGAACTGATAAGAATTCCTAAAGAGCTATTTTCCTTCTTGTTTTCATCGTTTATCATCTTATTGTTTTCTGAAATATTCATTTTCTCTTTAGTTGCTTATAAGTATATATCCTAATAGCTATTGCTTCTTTGGAAGGAACCAGCTGATACTGATAAAAATAACAAAGGAGTCATTACTAATGTTATTCGTTGAAATTGAGACTTCTTTCGCTTTGCATTCAAACGTTATATAATTACATTGGGACATATTCTATATTTATAGTAGTGTATTTTCATTAGAAAACCAAAAGTTCAATTGAACAGTAGAGCAGAGGTTTCCAAACTTTTTTTGGGCTAAAAAAACTTCGCGGCACGCTTGAAAATAAAGTAATTTTCGGCACCCTTGTTGAGCTCAAAAATATTAAAATTATTCTTAATGTTTATTTGCTATTTTAATTTTTTTTATTATATTTTGAAAATGAAATCCGTTTGAGGCACCCCAGAGTGCAGCGGCACCCACTTTAAGAACTAGAGGGACTATCGAAATGATAGTAAAACAAAAAATGGACGCTTAAACTGTAAGATCGAGACAAATAAATTACGAAAATAATTTTAATTGTTTTTGTTATCTGAAGGTCCATTTTATTATTATTTTTTTTTGGTCCAGTTTGGTAATTCTGACTGACTGTATAGGCATTCCCTAATAATTATCGTAACAAGTTTTGATGATAATTGAAGCAATTCTAGTGCTCGGTTAAACAGTTAAATCTTGATAGCGGATTAAAGGTGTTAAATTTCATTACAGAAAATATCTTAGGTTCTGTTCGCAAAATAAAAATGTATTTGAGATTTTAGTTCTAAAAGTTTTAGACTTTGTTCAGAGTTTATTTTGTTCCTTTCTCTAATATTCTTTATAATGTTGGCGGATATAATGTTTTGATGCTAGAAGTAAAACACAAATTTCCTCAGAATCGAAAATTTCCACTCTTCTCTAATTTTTGAAATACATTTTTAACAACAACTGATAGTAACCTGGTAGTTTCATCGACTATGTGACACAAAATCACTTCAAGATTAGACCTCTCAAAATCTTACAAATGAAAAATCTGCTAAAGTCTACAAATCTTCACTATTGTTCACACAGTTTTCAGAATCGTACTCTTCAGGAACAGTTTTGCCATAACTAGTGCATTCTGATTGCTAAAATTGGTCTTCATAAATCTTCCGTTTTTTTTTTTCTTGATGTACTTCAGAAGAAAATTTACATCATTGATTTTATTTTTCATCAAATGAACTGATGATGAAACTTCTTTAGAGAGAAGCTGGCTAAAAATTTTGTTTAGTTTATTGAATTGAATAGAACCGTTGTATCTCGATCGTAGGTTTTGGATGTGAAGAGTTGTGTGAATTTAGACTTCAACATAACATACTTTATATCTCTTGATTTTAGTTGTAGGTTTTTTTAGAAGAAAGGTTCTAAACCCAGTCATTTATGGATCAAATGAAGGGAGGAAGGAAACAATATTCTTTAAATTAATTATCATGCTTTCAATGCCTTTTTTATTTAAAATCTTTCATAGAACCAAAATTCCTATCACACTGTCTGAAAGGATAGCCTCTAGTAGGAAATAATTGTATTCTATATAGATGAAATAATTTTTATTCTATCTGACCGTCTGTAGAAGGAGATAGAAAAAAGGTCTAGAACTGTAAACCAGACAAATCAAGATATTTAACTGAAAATGTTCTCCTCAAGGACAAAGGAGGTATCGCACCTACTGTATTATTGCATAGTATTTTATTTGTTGAAGGATGTTAAACAAACTGCCTTAAACATTGTCAAAATGATAAATTTACGAAAAGAATCTATACAAAGTTTTATTTCCTATAAATGCAATTAATATAACTAATATACCCTTTTGAACTATGTTAAAGTGTATCCAGAAAATTTTATTGTTTTTAAACCATTAGTAAAATTTTAAATAAAAAAAATTAATTTAATTTTAGTAATATAATAATAGAAAGACCTTATCTCGAGGAAAAGGAAATTTTTATGGATTAAAGTATTTTTTTTTTTTTTATAAACTAATTATTGTCCATTGTAGAAATAAATTCTATATCAATTACGATTATAGCTACTAATCAATTAATTTTTCTTTATTGATTATTCGCCTGTTCGATCTGATGAATTTTAGTCTTTATTAAAATTAGAACATAATAAAGAAAATATAGTAAGTTCTTAATCGCCTCAACTATTAGCATAAGATCCTCATTCCATTACTTCATTATTTATCTAGGAAATAATAGAAAGTAGTGTAGGAAGTCAATAATGATTATTTAACTAATAGTTTCATAATGGCTCGTTGACGCCTTACCGATGGAGAGCTAGGTAGGCTGTGAGGAATGCCGATATAGCCAATCGCTACCTTTTAAGTATCAACCTGTAGTTACACTTGTTAGAGTTGGAATGTTGTCTTGATATCTTCTAAGTATGTTTATGTTTTTATTTCTTTTTCTATGATACTCTGTAATGGATGAAGGAAACCTTGAAATTCAAGGGTGCAATATAGATCATTCCATGGCTTATCTAAGGTATGTTTATTAATTGAGCCTTTTAATGGTTAAATGGTGTAGCTCAACATTTTATAAAATTTGAGTTAATTTTCGAAATGGATTCTTCATATGTATAACTACCTATAGTAATGATCATGTCTTGAAACTATAGTGGTGTGTCTGCAATTAATTTATATCAAAATATTTTCTGTCATTCTAATTCGAAAAAGATTTATATTAAATTATATTAAAAATAACTTTCAAATTGCTTTATTTTATATCTTTTTGTTTTTTCTTCTTAATATCTTGAAATTCACAACTGTATATAAGCTAAAAATACAACAAGGAAGTGTGATAAGTTATAATAACTATATTCAAATATTTCTGTAGAAATCATGAATTGGTACCATTCAATTACATTTCGACCTTTGAAAGTCAGTCAGACCTTCTTTCCGAGCTCTTTTGGAGGATTATTAGGAATAGAAGAGGAAGCAGGGTACTACTGGGTTACTAAAGGTACTACTGGGTTTTGAGTGGTTGAGTCATGGAAGGATTGATATTTGGTTCGGGCTAGATCGGGTACATGTACATTAAGGATGTCTTTATGGAAGATTTTATTTTCAAAGTAAGGAACACTGAGAATTTTACGAAGCATTTTGTATTGTATGGATTACATAAAAGAGGAGTTCGATTATTTTTATGAATCCCTAAAGCTCAACACTTAATTCCAAATCGGCTTTATTTTAGTCATGGAAATCAGTCTTTGGTTACTGATTAGAGCTTGGACTTTTTGTCTAAGTGTTTCAATAGTTAGAATCTACCTGCAGTTTCCTGTTTTGTTTTTTTTCGATTTTATATGAAGATACCAATTTAGTCGTTCATCTGGAGAATGATATTTATAATGTCTTTAAAATACTTTTTTTTTTTTTCTTTTTTTTAGAGCAGGCCAAATAAAATATAAAAACCTTAAAATATCTATTTTTTTGGCCTAATGATTTTTTTTTTTTTTAAATGTTTAAATTAGTAAGTAGTAATTGCACGTACGTTCTTTAAGCTTGCACAATAAAAATGCAAGCAAGGGTAGGAACAACTTTCATGAGCTATAACAATCAGTTTCCTTTAGTTTAGTTTATAAGTTCATGCTCAAATAGAAAATGCACTGACATTTACTTGATCTATTATATTACATAAACATTGCCATTTCAATAATTAAAATTTTCACTGCCATACATATAGAGAGTACCCCTATCGTGTGACTGCAAATCGATGTATCGAACTCTCCCTGTCGAGTTGCACATTAATCGACTCGTAATTATTAGAAAGCTATATGGGCGGAGACAAGTTATTAGTCATTAAAGTTTTCACTTTTGGAATAGTCCACGTTTAATTATAGCTATATTGTACTATTATAATATTTTCTATATAATGACCGTATCTCACGTTTGGTACAAGAAATCGGCAGCTGGTTGCTGTTTGGGACGCGAATTAGATTCGTGTAGTCGAAAGGTCCCTACTTGCTCATTTCGTGCGAGTCCGGTGAGGTTGAACGGTATTTTCACACGTTTCAATTCTATTCTATTTATAACCTAGTTCTTATATTAATGCTGATTTTGGCAAGTGTGTTTAGGCAACATTGAAACTGCCAGGTTCAATTTCGATTCTGACCTGGACGAGTAAACTTTTATTTTGTGGTGGCCTTAAGAGATGAAAATTCAACCTTCCCGTTCTGGTTAGAGTAGGGTAGTAATCCGTGGGATAACTGCCTTATGAGAAATTGGTTAGGAAAAAAAAAAAAATTGTTTCTGCAAGTATTTCGAAAATGATATCAAGGACATAATATTGCTTTACTGTACCTAATTTCAAAAATTAATTGTTTACGCTTCTACGCATATATGTTTCGTAGTTAGGAAATCAAGCTCTACAATAGCAAAGTCAGTTTTCATGAGCTACAATCGAATCAACATACGTTACTGGCCATAGCAGATTTATTCCTTTGATAATTAATTTATTTATCGTTGTTAAAGAGACAAAATAGTTTTAATATTTAAAGTTGAAGAGTTTATAATAATTGAAGCAGACTAGTGATGAATATGCGGAGATGGCGGCTTATATATAGTCCTATAAATCTGATATTTTTAATGACAATTCTTCTTATGCTGTAGATTTCCTATAGTGAAAAAATTGACTACGCTTTCTCTGGTCAGGGATTTTTATTATTTTATTTTATATATTTTTACAAATAAATTTTGGATGTTATTCACTTAATGAGATGTATAATCATAATATAACGCACAACTAGTTAGTTTTTTTTTTATTTTATTCATTTAAAAAATTACATCCAATATGGTCCGTCTGGACGGACGACAACATCTATCGTTCGGTGCCAAAATCACACATAAAAATGATAGACATAAGTAAAATGTAAATATTACAGTTTAGACTATTTGGGCCTTGTGGAGGCTTTACAATTTTTAAGGTTGACTAGTGCAATATGAATGGATCTAAATTGATACAATTAATATTTTAATTTAACAACTAATAAAATAAAAATAAAATGATAAATA
>NW_027109100.1:309874-345664 GCF_000696795.3 Halyomorpha halys
TGTTGAATATCTTTGTTCAAAATAACAATAATAATAAATAGCTGAAATGATTTTGAAGTGAATAATAAAGCTCCAAATTTAGAATTAGTGAATTAATATAATTATGAGAATAAAACCATATGATACAGAATATTATAAAGACAAGGATCCAATAATATATATTACTAAGCACACACATATTGTAATATATTAAATAAATTATGTGGAGTTAAGAAAAAAATACTGACAGATATGGTCATTTGGTGAATCAATTATTGGAAATCATAGAATTAAGACATTAGCCAGTTAAATATTTCTTTTTTATTTATTTATTTTTTTTTTTGGATAATTTATTTATTAGTTCTTCTGTTAAGAGATTGAACAGACATGGTACGATATAGTCTAATGTACGTTTACCAAATTTATTGTTATAGGGTGGTTCGATAAATTTAATTTTGTTTCTAACATTTTTTAGATGTTTTTAGATGTCTTTTCTAAATAATTTGTTGTCTATATATTTTAAGATAATTGTATAAAAATAAAATAGTTTAGGTGGTAAAGTACCAACGATTTTAAGATTTTCTTAAAAAAATATTAGAGGCTGGTTAAAACATCCATTTTATATATTTTTTAATCTGTTTTTTGTACATTAGAGAAAAAGTTACCCTAGTTCTAGTTATGGGAGAAGCCTGTAATTTTGTTGAATCGGTAGCTTCTTCCCTCCGGGGCAGGGCAATATCGTAATATCGAACTGGGCTCTGCTTCTGTTCGCCTCAGGCTACTACATATATTCTCAGAGACATCTATATATATATACATTTCAATGTTAACGAAATAAATTTAAAAAATATTCGTTTTCAACTACTTTTGTCTTTAATTGATGATTGATTTGGAAATTTAATTTTAGATATAGAGAATTTAGGGAAAATATCTTTCATGAAAAGTAACATTAATTTTCACGAAATATAACCTTCGTTTCTATATGAAACAAACTTCTAGGTGTCTTGATTTATATAGAGTTTATGAATCGTTTTTTCAAATTCTATCTTACATCGCATGTTCTGAATCAAGAGACGTGGTCCGAAATCTTAAGGTGAAAACTATAAAATAAATCGAACTACTTCTTCCCTTATGTTTTTGCCTCGTAACTCCCGAAGGCGTAATCTTGGTTTTCATATGGAGAATAAAAATATGTCTCAGACATTTTCCCTCGGATTTTACATCTTAAACACCAGGAACGAATTCGGTTCATTTTTAGTCTGTTGACTTCTGTGAGTGTATATCACAACGTAGTCTGGGACTGAAGTTAGCTGAGCGGATTGTTATTCCTAATCCCGGGTTTTGTACTTATCTTTACAATTAGTGTTAGGCCAACAAATCCTATTTTCCTGAAGCTCTCCTTCGTCACTGATGGCGGGTCCCCAATAACACTAACTGGATCAGTGCCCCTAACTTTGGGAACCTGGAAGTTGTCAATAGATAATTAACAAGTTGGTGACTCCATCAGTACGAAGACCTCTATCCCTTTGAACTTCTCCTGTGTTTAATTAACCCCGTGTTTTTGTGATTCCCTAGTTTTATTATATAAAATTTCACTGACTGGTCTTTTTGGAATAAAAACTGAAGGTTTCTATAGTTCAGTATGATTTGAATTCGTATATGAAATAATGTGACACCAGCATTTTTGTGACTAACACATAACCTGTTCATTTTATGGGCGCCAGTTTTTGAACTCGGCCGATTTTTAAATTTGATGTCTTAAGACACTCAGTAATATCCTGTAAATGATTTGAAGCGATTTCAGCTCAAATTGCAGAAAAAAAAATATTTTGTTATATTTTATAATCTCCTTAAATGACAAGGATGCAAGTGGCCGTCGTGAGAATCTACTGCATTAGTATTTATTCACGTTTTTACTTGAGGGCCTCATAAAGTCAATATTGACTGTTTTAGGGGTTATATTGTAGTAATAAAACTGCCTTGTGTGTTTTTATATTTATATTTGTAAGTACTCGGTTCAATCATATTTATTGTGTAATGTGGAGTTTATTTTATAGTAGTGTAGATAATGACATTTTGTTTCATTAACTTATGATAATTCATAACAATCTTGAGGTTTTATAGTCTATCTCAGGTTTGACATTAGTTGGTCATTAAATGTTTCAGGACTGTTACAAAGTGTATTGCTATGGTTAAGATATTGTATATATTCGTAGATATCTAAAATAGATGTTAAATCTTAAGGTTACGTAACATTTAATTTACTATTACAATAAATAAACACCACAGTTATTCAACTCCTTCCTAATATTGGTGGGACGGATGAAAAAGGATTTATATGTCCAATCCAAAACTTCAAAAGGCACCGTAGGAAATTTTGTCTCTTTAACGTGCATAACAATTGTTTTTGTAGGGAAAAAAATAATAATAATGTTTTAGGCAATATATATAGTTTTATCTCATTTTGTATAACTTCAAGTAGATCAGTGTCATCACGTTATATTTGCTCAAGAAATACAGAAACTTAAGAGGTCTTACTCGATCTTTGTCTGAGGGGATTAGACATTATTAGGTCAGAAAATCATTTAGAAAAAATAATAAACAAATTAAATGAAAAGAAAAATAACTTTATTCAGTTAAATAAACATTAACATTGGAACAGAAGGTTACAAACAAAATTAGTAGTTTAAACATCAAAATGACAATCAGTTGTTCCAACATTCCATCGAATGGTCCATTGTATAATAATGTACTTATAATTTCAAACCGAACAGTATATGATACAAAACTAACATAACTATACACTGTTTACACTTCTGAACTGATAGGTGTTATCGGTGTATATAGGTGTTATCGGAGACATATGGCTGGCTACCGTTGACGATTTTAAGACGATATCACTAAAGTATCGATACTTTATTCACATTTTATCGAAATTCTAGTCAAACTTAATCAATTAAAATATAAAATGCCAATACATGTAAAACTAAAAATATTAAAATAAAAAATAATTCGATTAAAAAAAATAAACCCAACACCGAAATAGTCATATCTTCTACTCCTATTTCTTCGAAGGAGGGGGATGTTATTGCGTATTTTTTTAAAAATATTTGTGGATTTTAGTGGTGTGTATACAAATTAATGAAACTTTGTATGTTAGGCCGAGTGCCTTCCACTAAATGTGTCTTTGCCAGTATATCCTGCTCCATGTAACTGCGAGTGTCACCACACAGAATGCTCTTGCATCTGCACGTTGAAACATAAAGAAATTGTTTTAATGTGCTTTTATCGCAGTCTCGAGTTTAATTCAGATTTGGGACGTAGCCTACTACTATATCAATTAGTTTCATTTCCTTTTTTTTTTTATTGTGTGCAACATTACTAACAGTCCTCTAATATGTTTAAGAAGAAATGCAATAACATCCCGTTGCTTAGAGGAAACAGGAATATTTAGGCAGTCGGCTTTATTTATTTTAGAAAGGGGAGAATTTATTTCTTCTCATATAAACCCAGATCATTGCGTTCCTACGTCCCGTTTTCCCTCGTTTCGAACACAGCATCCTGGAGTTTTTTTTGCGAAATAACAAGACATTAGACAATATTCGAATGTGTGTTGTTCGATTTTGATAATGATCATCATGAATTATACGAGTTGGTATCTAGTTTGGTTACGTATCGATTTTATCATATCCCTCTGTGTGTAAACATATTTTGTTTAGCACACGTATATTTCGAAAAAGATTCGTCCGATTCGAACTCAGTTAGTTCTGCTTAGTCTAAATCTATTCAAAATATTTATCTCTTTATGTACCTGATCGCTTTCTGGTTCTAAATATGAAATGGAGATTTATATTAAATTTATTCTATGAACTTTCCGTTACACCTTAACCTTCTAAGTATAGACTTTCGGTTATTCGGAAGCTTTTTGGTCAATGATACTGTTATTGTTTCTGTTTCAAAGAAAATGTAAACACTTACTTTATTAGAGTTTGTTTAAAAGTTCTCTAATTGAAATTAAATGTAAGAAGCTGGGCTTCATTAAGTGAATTCGTTGTTTTGGCTATCAAACTGCATTACTACATTGCAAGAATAATTTGTTTAATATTAGAAATATTAATTTGTTTTTGGTATATTTTTCAAGTTTCATAGAAGTAAAACTAATGAGATAGGTATCAAATTGTAAAAATGAGAAATAAAGATACGATCATGATTAGGTCTAAATGTTTTCTATTATTTGTCTCTTTATGTATAGATTAGATTTATGATTCTAATTATGTAATTAATTTATTGAGATTTATATTAAATATATTCTCTGAACATTCGGTTATCGGAGGCTTTTTAGTTAATTTGATATTGTTATTGTTTCTTTTCCTTCTTTCTTTTTGTGTTAGTCCTCTTAGCCTAACGCTAATCATCCCACCTCACCTCCCCAAAACATAAGAGTATTAGGAAGTTAAATTTCGGATGCTACAACCCCTCACATTGCCATAGCCACCTTCGTTATAGCTGTGAACCCCACCTACTGTCAGAATGCTATTTTCTGCTCCCCTCTATGATTACCACCTCTGCTATGCTTCGGCGATTGTTTCTTATGGAACCCATTAAGTGTCGGTCGAATTTATTAAAAGCATCTGAAGATAAAATTATTTGAATAAAAAAAAAATTGTTCAATAAATCTTTTAAATTCGGTCGGACTTAATCTTCAAATTCTTATATTTTAAATTCATTTATACTATAATACTCAAACGTTTTTAGAAAGAAAACGTATGTGCAATAAAATATATAAGATATTGTAATTTCTCTTCCATCCGACTTACTAATAAACTCCTGTGAAGAAATAAAAACAAAGATGATAAAAATTGCAAGAGCAGTTGTTGTAGCCATATCTGCATCTGCGGAAAAAGTACCTTCTGTAATGGTCGCTCGTGCCGACGTCGACTTTTAAAGGCAAGCTAAATTGCTCAACTTCTTTCTAGTAACGACCCAAAAGTTGTAAGGAAGAGAACCGAATAATTTCAATGCAGTATATTTAAGGCATACTTATTCAAATGGCTCCAAGTTCTGAGATGATTACGTCAACTTTCCCCTTCATTTTCGTTAGAGCTCTTCGAAAATTTTAAGTTTGCCGTTAATATCCCGACTTTGCTGGAATATGTTAGTTATCTGAAGAATAATTCTACCTTACTTTCCTAGTTGAAATACGTAAGGGGTATAAATCCAGTGATAAATCCATTCTTAGTTGTTAAACCACTTATATTTAAAAAACTGTAATTTTATTTATATGATTCACTAAAAATAAAAGCTTGTTATTGTTTAATGTTTATTTAATGTTATTTTTTAAGCATTATCACTTGCTTGATTACCATATTTTGTAATTCAATTAGTCCTAACTTAATTTTTTTTTTCAGGTAAGTGTCTTCTGTTATAACTTCTTGGAATCTATAAGCGTAAGTAAAATTAATTATTAGTTTTTAATTTTCGTTGTTGAATTTCATCTAGTAAAAATGATACATCAAATTTTAACTCCGATTTTTTTAAATCAATTTGTTGAATAATTTAATTAATAATATTTTTACTTATACATTATATTATGGCATATTATTATTTCGTTGTAAGAATATCTGAGTTGTAAGTTAAAGTAGCTAATTATTAGAATTTCTTGTTATTTTAATTAAATTTCTTTAAAAATCAATTTGGTGTAGTTTGGAAATTAATTTTTAAAATTTAATATCAAATAATTTAATTAATATATATACATATTGTTTTTACCTGTATATTATATCATCGTATTATTTGTATATTCTCTGGATTAAAACAGTAGAAAGTCAATAATATAAATAATATTGATTGCTATAAGTCATTTTTTAATAACAAAATTGATACATATATAGTTTATATGCAGTACATTGTATTTTGATGACTAACTCATTTAAGGCGTTTATATCGAAACATGATACTTTTTACATCAAAGCAATTGTAAATGCTTATTTTGTTCATAGATAAAACTCTGAATTTAAGAGATGCCTTACTTATATTGTTTTGTATAATTGTTATTTACGGCGTAATCCCATGTACAGGTCTTGTCTATTTTATAAAATGCCAAAGCAAAAAAATTGGCTTTTTCAATTATTTTGAAAATTCGTATTATTACATATATAATACTTATGGTGGTTTCCTGAGGCTTAAACACGATTATCAGCTTTGTTTATCCCCAAAAAATATTTTACCCCACATCGATAGGTTAGTCGGTTCTAATGGTTTAATTATTGTACTCATACTAAACTAGAGTGGGGTTATAATATACCAATCGGTTTGTGTCTTTGTGTAGAATAAGAAAATTGATGATTGAATTAAAGAAACTTAATTGTTTAAAAAAATAGAAATATTAAAATTATTAACAAAAGTATATAAAATATTAAAATTATTAACAAAAGGCATTAAAGCTATCAACTTGAATAGCCCTGATGAAGCTCTACAAAGTGGAGCGAAAAAATAAATGGTTGTTAACTATTTTTGTTAAATAGTTATAAGCTATATATAGCATCCTTTGAAACCCTTATTAAGATTTTTTATATAAATTGAAATTTAGAATTTTTTAAAAAAACTTTTATTCAATCCTTTTTTTTTAACTTCCAACGTCCGTTTTTCATGTAGACATTCATAACTCCTTAGGATTTTGTACAATGTCCACGTTATTACAATTCCAATAAAATCAAAAACTTTTAAAATTAATCCCTTTATAAGGGATTAATATAAAATAAAATATAAAAATATTAGTTTCAAATAAAGAAAAAAAATTCAAAAGATTCATTTTCTACCTCCGGTTCAAATTTGTTCCGAAAAAATTAGGTCCGGTTTATGCCAGTTCGAGTAGTTTATAAAAGAGTCCTAAACCTCTGCTACCCTAAGTTGGTGGGGATTTTTTAAGGGATAATTGATATTATTTATGTGGTAGTATTTGTTGGCGAATATGTATAATTGTCTGACTTTGTGAGAGGTTCCTGCAGTGATTCGGTGGTATATAGGAGCAATTGCGTTCTTTTTAATTGCAATATGTATTATATGACTGGGACACTATGCTTATTTTCAATATATTATATATGTACATATGATTACATATAAATAAAGTAAAGCAGTATAGTGTGCGGTAGGGGGAGGAACTGTTCCCCTCCCCTCTGCGTATAGGCCAGTCAGTCTGTAGGCTGGGGCACAGCTGTGAGCATTGTGGGATAGCTCTTCCTTGTTGTCTACATTGTACGTTGTTTCTGTCGTCGTTGTAGCTTCATCAGGTATGCGAGTGTTAAAATACATAATAGATTAATTAGAAGTGAAATAATTATGTCGCTTTTTCCAATCAACCACATTTAACAAAAAGTACCAGATGAGTCCCTATATATTACTTATTGTTTGTATCATTTATGTATAGATGAAATTTATGATCATTTATAAACAAAAATATTACCTTTATTTTACTTGTTCAAATATTGGTAAGTCAATAGATGTGTTCAATTCTTTGTTGTTGGAACATTTGTTTCTTTTATCACAGAGTAAATAATCAGAACTCTGTCATAATATTTTATGGACACCTGCATGGCTAAAATTGAATTACAAATGATTGCAAACATTAGTGAAAGTAAATAACAAACAAATATAAGAAGTAAATTGAAAAGCATTGCCAATAAAAAAAAAATATCCTGTATGTTCATTATTTTACCGTAAAATTGACCATCTACTATCAATGTTTTCGTTTACGTTTTCTATACACAATTTTCACATCAGTTTTTCGTCATCATTGTTAGTAAAAATCCATTGTTAGTACTTTTCTGCTTGGATTGCAGCTACATTTTCACTTTCGGAGTTGAATAAATTACATATAAAATTATTTTGAACTCTGTTAAATCGACCATCAACGCGATTGGAGAGTTCAAGAGTTCAACCGTCCTTGGCAACACATCTTTGCAGCAATTAATTGTGGCATTAACTGAAAAAAAATATATATAAAATTCAACAGTAATAATATCGTTGTATGTGTACTTTTTATTAGTAGTCATTAATTTTATATTTATTTGTTTTTAATCTTATTTATTATCATCGCAATCTTTCTGATTTCTTTGTTTATTTTTGAAACATAATAAAATTAATTGAAAAATTATTATTATTTATTTACAAAACCTTACAGTATTAGATATTTCATTATTATGTTAATCATCTTATTTAAAATTTATTTTTATCGATTGACTCACCAAAGTTTAATTAATCAGTTCATTGATCTATTTCGTTCATAGTTTGATAAATTAGGCATCCTGACCTGAAATCAATATTAGTACCATAATTAGAATGATTAATGTTCTTTTAAGATTTGACGTATATAAATGAACGTGAACTCTTGCATTGGGATAAAACTAATTATCATAAGTGCCAATATTTATCTATTTTTAGATAAATTTTACGCTTAAGAATCATTAATTTTCTTACACTAACTAGATCACTTGTGTGATGTCATATAATTAATTGGTAAATATAAACAATTTTGTGTATTTATCTTTTAACAATTTTTAATTTTATTTATGTTGACATTCTGGGATTTTGATCTTCCTTTTCTTTTGAACCATCAAACTTTTTTTTATGAAAAAAATCAATGTCTTTTTAGCTTTCTTTTTTAGTCCAATTTTACCAATGTAATGAAACAAAATAATAAAAAGTTATTGAAGTAAAAACTTCTAAATAATTCAAAAATTTTATTAATTTTGTTATTTATTATAAATTTTATGTAGGATGTATATTTTTCTAGCTATTCTTCTTGTTATTTTGTCGTAATTAAATCACCTTGAATTTAAGTTTATACAGAAGTGAATGATTTCTTGTATTTAATTTTTTTTTTTAATATTTATAAATCTAACATAATAAATTCTGATGTGTCATATTTAGTTGAGTAGAAATAATTTATTCTGGTTGGCATTGCAACAGTTTATCTTACTTGCATCTGAATGATCGAATCGTTTTGAGGCAGTCGATGAAAATATCTGTTTTTACAAATTTGAATAATAATTGATACTCATAAAACATCAGTAATGTTTACATAATTGAAACATGATCAATGTTAATTTGCATCAGGATTTCCATCTTTAGTGCTATTGAATAATTTTTTTTTTTTTATTTTACTTATATTTTTGTCTTTTTTTTCTCTCTTCTTTCTTATTTATCCTCAATTCGTTTATGGACTTTTGTATTCATATAATCTCTTCACGAAAAATTCATATAATCACTTCTATTTTTGTTTCTCTCTAACTCTTTGATCCCCTCTTTTGAAGGTTGAGGTACCCTGATTCATCGTATGGTTTGTTAACGAGGCCTTGCGACCCCCAAGAGTTGTCCCAGTGTGACATGGACAGGAAAAAATATTTTTTTTTTCACTGGACCCTTTGTTAGTGCCGTAAAAATCGTTACTGAGTTCATTGTACTTCAGACTTTCAGGTTATCTATGTAAGATTACTCAGTACGTTATAGCTTCGATACTTTGGTTTTTTATTTATCAAATTAAAGTACAGTTGTTATGCTCTGGTTTCGTTCTACCAAAATTCAATTTATAGATAATTGGCAGGTATAGATAGTTGGTTTTTTTTTTTATTAATAATATTTGTATTGAAGAGAATCAATACTATTTGCCACAAATTAAGGGCATGATTAGTGTTCATATACACTTTCACACAATGTATAGTTCATGTAGAATTAGAAAAAAAAATTAAATAATAATAATGATAAGAAAAAAAATTACATTTAAAATAATAATAAAGAAATATATAAATAAAAGATAATACTATCTTGATTTGTATAAATAAAAATATGAATCTATATCAAAAATAAAACTGATCGCATGATAAAAATAAAATAATTTATATACAAGACCAAGAAAATTAAATTTAAGTAACCATAAAATAAACACTTAGTTGGCTAGAGTACAAATCAGTGCGGCCAAAATCTCCATGTTGGTAGTCAATATCCGTTTGTCCATTGGCTTCAATTGGTCTGGTACCCACCTTTTAATTAATAGCCGTCATCTGTAACATGGGAGTTAGGGGTGGCAATTCACATTAATTTGAGTGTTATAACGTTGGTTTGTTAGCTTCAATTTAATCTTCTCATTCCAAATACTGTCTGGAATGAGTGATGGGGATTGATAGGTATATTTCTTTTATGTACGAGCATTGAGTTTTGAGTTTCGTTAAAAGATACGATAGAGTTACGGCATGTAATATTGTTTTTAAAATCATAATTATATATTAATAATATGTTACTATTTTATGTTCTTTCAGTTGCTTATATACTACATCGAATTCAAATCAGTTAATACTTGTTTGAATATGGTTCATTTACAAAGGGGTCGTAATGTTAGCCTAATTCATCCTAAGTGATGATTAACTATTATAATAAAAATTAATAAGTTACAATACCAAACGAAGTATAATACCTAGTGTTTCTCTCATAAAAATAAAAAATATTAATAGTGGCCTTGTTCGTGTTGGATCCGTGATATAGATAACACTTCCTGTATCGGTCCAATCCTTTAAAAAAAAAAATTAACTATTATAATTATAATTGTATTTATTACTAATAGTGCAGAGTAGATAGAGTATGATCCTATATTCCCAAATTCATTACCTGAATAAAGTTTTTGTTTTTTTCATCATTTCTTTCAGCTTCATTTTCCATTTTATCGGAAACAGTCATATGGTTTTAAAATAATAATAATAATAATTCAGTGTGACATTCTGTATCTATAATATATTGTAATAATTTTCTTATCGAATTTACGATAATCGAAAATAAAAATTAACTACGCGTTTATATACCCGATGAAAACATAGAAACGGGTTTTTTATCTTATATGCACTTGATTGTCTTATCAGTGATAGGGGTTCAACTGTGATAGTGGACCTGTTACAAAATACCCCATGATATAAAATGCAGTTCACCCACAATATCACATCACATCCTATAGGTTTATTGCAGTATGTGAACTTTTTTGGAAAAAGTCAACGTTTCCCCCCTGATTGCAGGGCTTCATCAGGACTAAAAAAGATAAAAACACTTAAATGATGTAAACTGGAATGAGTTAAAAGTAAATGAAAAATTAAAAATATGTACAATGAAACGTAAAAACTAAATAAGAATAATAAAAGGTTATAGACAATAAATGTAAATAGAAATAATAACAGATAAAAAGTAGAGTTGGAGTTATAGTACAAACTAAGAGATGGAAAAAGTGGATAAGAATAAAATCAACGTACCTTACAGTAGTCTGAGCCACAGGCTAGTAGTCTGAGCCAAAGTGAACTGTCTGACAGGTTGTATAGAGAAGAGTGGGGATTGATAGTTAAAGTTCATTACATTTGAAAATAATTTTAAGGTAAACTCTAGAAAATATTAAATATAGGCAACCATTAAATGATAATATACATAATAGGGAGGGGGGAGAAATTATATTTAAAATATAAAGTGATAAAATTAATTATTGGACAAGTTTGTCGGGGGGTGCGGTCAGCAAAGAACAACATATATAAACAAAACCATATTTATTTATTTTATACCGACGTTTCGACCTGAGTTTCAGGTCTTCATCAGGGGTTATGGCGTAGAAGGTAGGCCTGCAACCCTTAATAAAATTAATTATGGGGTGAGAATTTCAAAAATAAAACCAGGTAAAAGACGTAACAGGAAAGTCGGCTTCGGAAATGCAGAACGTATAGAAAATAAAATAAACTTTTATTTAGAATCGATACCAGTTTAATAAATATGACGTTAATTATTATTATTAACTATTGAAATATGAATGGCGTCCAATCTTTACCTCGCCCTCTAAGCCATGTTTTGATATTATCTTATTATTTTGCATCTATTGTTTATCCAGGACGGGGCTTCAGCCATGACACATCGCGTTTCCTAGTCGGGCCATCTGAAGGTTAAGGAGCGATCCTCGTGAATTGAATGATTTAACAGCTGTTCTATATATGCCGTTGCATAACCGATTTTTATTGTTTTCGTTTGTGTGTGCGTGATTTAAATCTTTATAAACTTCCTAATTTGATATTATTTTTAGATTTTTATTTCGTCTTAACTTGAGGAAGTTTCTATCTATGGCAGTATAGAGGTATGACAATGATAATGAAAGCTATGTCAAGAAGATGGCTTTGTTGCCAGGGTTACCACCACTTTACTTAGAGCAAGGATGTTCACTTTGACTTGCAACGCTCGATTAAGCAGTACTTAAATCAATTTCAATCAATGTTCCCAAATACCCATTGATTTTTTAATTGATGTTGTATCAAGTGATATCGGAGTAATTAATCGAACAATGTCTATTATTTTGAAGATAGTTGGATATTTTGGTAGTAATATGGAGGATGGCTGTGAGATATTTCTTTATCATATCCTCGATATTTGATTTCTTTACAAATTAAGATTTTTTTTTCACTACCCCTAGAATACTACAGTTTTCGTTCTCGAATCTCACCTTTACTCGGAATATTTTCTCAATAGTTTTCTGTTATTGGCAAAAATGGATGAATGTGGATTTTTATTTCACTTAACACATTAGAACTCCTATGTTCATTCACCTTTCGTTGCTCAACAATCAAGAAGTTTATCAAGTAGATTTAGATTTTCTTTTTCTGGAACTCCCCTAAAGTGCAGTTAATAAAGAAACATCCAATGTATATCATACTTCTGATTTAATGTGTACCTACGTTTCAGCCTAGGTTGTTGGCCTACATCAGGTGACTTCAGGATTTCTAAGTTTTTGTGCTCGACTGGTCAATTGCTCTCCTCTTATTTTCAGTTCTGATTAGTCTAAAAAAAAAATGTAATTCCCCTCCCCCCCACATCGTAGAACGAAAAAAGTAATTTCCTCATTTTTCTCGTTATCTTGAGTTGAGAAAAATTAAGTTAGCATTAAATTGAATGGAAGGCAATAGACATAAATCGTCTTTAGAATCCGTTATTAACTGAAAATTACTTCAATTAAACCATAAATAATGAAGGTGAACCTAAATGGCTCAAAGAAACTTGAATTAACTGACAATTTTTAAAATCGATTCCACGAATTCGTAATGTATTTATCGATATAAAAAAATTGTTTAGCTGGTTTTTAGGACTTATCATTAGTCCATATTTTCTTTTTCACTTGATACTTTGTTTTTCTAATCCAAATGTTTTTTTTTATCTCCTAACAATTGTAAACTTTTCACTTAGTTCTTCAACTACGAGTCTAGTATGTGATAATTGGACTTGGTAATGCATATACACAATGTATAATTGGACTAACTTGAAAATGTTTCGTTATGTTCCGCAAAATACAAATTTCTGTTTAGGTGAACATGATATATGCTTCAGTTATGGTGTTTTACATCCATTAGGTTTGTCATGACAGTATTTACTCAATGTCCCCCTAGGTCTTGCGTGTTAGTTGACAGTACTTAATGTAGTGGTGGTGAATCTGCCGTCACGTTAAAACACTTTTACACGATAGCGAAAATCACAAAAATGCCAGACATTATGTTTTACCACCGACTGCTTGTTTTTGTTAAAGCTAAGTTATTCTGAAAACTTAATAATCTATTTCCCACGTTTCATTTACTCATTTACCATGGTTTACAGTCGAACGCTTCATATTATGATCTCTCGATATATCATCGAGTTTTCTTATTTTGTCCTGATGGCTACACACTATGAACTCTATAAAGACATGGACTCAGTAACTAAGCTAAAGCTGTCACATAAGTGGCTATAAAGAATAGCACTTCAGCAGATGCGATACCTGGCTGGACACAACATATCGTACCGGTCTCTTTAATTGCTAAGTGGTTTTCCTTCCGAGCCAATTATTATACTCCCCTGTGGG
Organism: Halyomorpha halys; assembly: GCF_000696795.3. Classification (NCBI taxonomy): domain Eukaryota; kingdom Metazoa; phylum Arthropoda; class Insecta; order Hemiptera; family Pentatomidae; genus Halyomorpha; species Halyomorpha halys. The sequence continues at coordinate 323,751 of NW_027109100.1, forward strand.
TACGCTTGTTACAAGCCAAATTAAAGGAATATATCCCATAATTTCAAGGAAGCGGTGTGCAGCCATGGTCGTTTCGTTGTTGCATTTTATTAGTCATTAATATTATTGCGCTATCATATCTTTATAGTTAGTAATCTTAGTTAATGGGCCATTAAGAATTATCTTATGGCTCGTTCGTGTTCTTACCTAACTCTGATTGGAAAAGTTAAATTACCATCTTTACCCGCGTGGCTTAACCTGTTTGAAAATGACTTCTTGGAGTTTTTGTTTGCAATTTATTGGGGTTTCTTCTAGAACTAAGTGAAATTCTCCCTGTAATAAGTTAACTGAAGTAATTAACCTGGTGGGGGTAGCTTTTAAATATTATTTTTCTTTAAAATATTTCTTCTTTAAATTTGCGAAATAAATTTCACAAGACTCAATTACTTATTACTTTTTTTTTGAAAATTATTATCATGATATTAAATTGAATTTTGTTTTTCACCTATTTATATTTTAATTCTATTTATTCTTTACTTATATTTTAATTCTGTATTTAACAATTTTTTTTTTCAATTTTTTTTTTTATTGTTAAAATCTCTAATGTGAACATACACTCTAAATTGAATTAAAGCTTACATGATATATAGAATTACAAAGGTTTTTCTTGAAATTAAAATAACGAACAAAGTACTATCCCGTAATTGAAAAACTTTTCAAAAGATATTATACGCGAATTAAACTTGTTGCAAAATAATTGGAGAAGTTTGTCGGGGGTGCGGTCAGCAAAGAACAACATAAATAAACAAAACCATATTTATTTATTTTATGCCGACGTTTCGACCTGAGTTTCAGGTCTTCATCAGGGGTTAAGGCGTAAAAGGTAGGCCTGCTACTCAATTTTGCAAAATACTGTGATTTAAAACAGTATTCAGGCTTCAAATATGAGTTACTCTTTATAATTAGGTAATTTAATTATTCAATATTAATAAAATGATTGAGGAAAAATCCTTAAGACCACATTTAACCCATATTGATTGGTATTGGGAACTGGTGGGGGAACTAGTTCGGCTGGCTTTTTGCCTACCCCTGGCGGCTACTTTGAAGTTGCCGCTTCGTACCTAGGTGGGAGTGTCAAAATTCACTTCTGGGGGCTGCTGAGAAAAATGTATATACTACCCCAGGTATCGAACCCTAACAGTCCTCTCATATGCATATGAATATATATTCCATGTTTAAAAAAATAAATAATATAAAAAAAAATGTTTATCATGGATGAAAGTGTAAGAACTGACAATCCACCAAACTTTTCTGGAGATTCAAAATAGCATACAACATTAAGAAAAAAAAATTATTTACAGGAGTAGTATTCATGAAATCATTTCATTTTAATAATGTAACTGTGGTGTAGATGAAAATACTTTAAAAATGCCAATACAAAGGGCTGAAACGTTGCGAAAATAGGAGAAATATATAAAAAATCATATAATAGGGCTGTTACAAATAAAATTTAAATATATATATCATTATTTATTTTAATTTTAAACAATAAACGTTTAATGTGGTCTTGAGGATTTTTTTATCTATCATTCATTTAATAGTGATAATTGACTCCCACTAAGAAAATAAAAACTATTATAAAGTTGTTCATAGTAAGTTATTTCATTAATAATTATTTTGGAAGTGCAGTTACCAGCAAGGAATTATTATGCATAATATTAAAATATTATAAATATTTAGTGTGCCTTATCATGTTTTAATAGTTCTAGTGATGTAGAAGACGGTTATGAGGTTAAATAAATCAATTTTACTATAAAACTTTATTGTTACTATTATCAAAAAATTATATTTTTAGCAAATTCATGTATTTGTAAAATTAAGAAATATTTCGCAACTGTTTACAGTCTTCATTTTGTTGACGGAAGTTTCTTGTATTGTTGTTATTATTATTTTCCATTGATTTATCAAATAAGCTGTTTATTAACGTTCATTTTCTAACATTATGTTTTATTTTTGAAATATCATTCTTATATATCTTTCAGCTATTGATAAAAAAAAAGTTATATATTACTACTACTGATTAATAGAATTAGTTACTAGAAGATATACTATTTAATATGTATACTGCTGTTTTGGAATTCCGTCAATATATCTTTTAATTTACTATTTATTTATGACACTCCATTTTTTTAATCGTTTTTAAAATTAATAAAGCTTTATTAATAAACTTTCTATTGATATACCTTAGGAATGGACATGAGGTAGGAGATAACTTACCCGCAATAATTTATTGTAAATTTTCTATGGATACAAATTATAAATGGACACGAGATTAACGCAGTTTTTTTGTCTATTTTAGCCACTTTTTAAGTATTACTCGATTTAACTAGCTTAAACCTCCTTTTCCAGTTTAAAGTAAATTTTTCAAAAATTATATAGAACCGTCGCTAAAAGGGGGCTTTAGTGGAGCGAGTCGGCCGGAAAAGATTGCCTTCTAATATTTTAGTGTTATGATCTCTTTTAAATTGTACAGATGTTCAGAACCCGCGATTCCTATTACAGAAAGACAATATTCTTTTATTGCATGGATTGACTTGAAATGCGTATTGTATTTTATGGCTCATTAATAAGGTAAGCAGGTGATAAAATATAATAAGGCAAGTAAGGCCATTAAAGTCTATTTAAATGGGTTAATTAAGTTGTCAGGTAGAATAAACACACTATATAGAAACGAGACGAAGGTGGGAGGATTAAGTACGATTTTGTAGCTTTTAGCTTTTAAGGCCATTCGGTGAAGAGTGTACGAGAACAATGTTTGTGAAAACCTTCGGGTTTCAACATCGGAAATCATAATGAAATATTGTGTGAAAGCGAGGGAAGGTATATTCTTTTTAAAATCTACCAGATACATCATCTAGCTATTAAAATTATAATTGATCCATCTGAATCATACCAAGGTGCAGTTTTATTTATGTATATGTAAGTAAATATGTTTGATAATCTAGGTTTGTCTGTTAATAAGGACACGTATCCATTTGAAAGCGAGTATAGTTGCAGTTAATGTAATTGTGAAAGCTTTCTAATAATTTCGTTAAATAGTTTTCTCTCCTCATGTGAGAATTTGTTTATTATCTCGGTCATAAATTTTCTTTTTATCCGGTTTAAAAAAAAATCATATTACATATCCGTCTCTTATGAGATCTGGGAGAAAGTTCGAACTGTTCTTGTAACAAATTTGATGCTTTAGCACGTATTTTCATCATTCTCGTAACATCTCAATTCTCTTCACACCTTTATGCTTAGAAATATTCAAGATGAAATTTATTTATAATTTATTGTATCCTTGCCATTATTAGTAACTATTTATTATTACATATATAATATTAAGTTCTCATCCTGCAGAACTATTGGGTGATTGTATCGAATATCGCCTCTCTTGTTTCCAAACGTAAAATTCGATCCATTGATCAGACAATGCCGTGACCTTGTAGTTCTTGGTGTGTATAAACAGTAGTGCTGGTAGGGATCATTAGTTACTTACATTAGGAACGTTATAGCCCCTAAAGTTCTTTTGGATGTTGTGATGATAATTTTTGACTGCAAGTCATCCAATAAACCACTTTCTCATTTTGGATTATACTATTCGAAATTCGATAAGAAAGTATAATCGATACAGATATGGTCGATATTAAGATAAGATCGAATGCTATGTTGCCTTTCCTCATATTTATTTGTCAAAACTTGCAAATCTACAGAAACGAACTTCGAAAACGATAACGCTCTGCAGTACTAAAACAAAATATTTCTTTACTATCTAAACTACTTTACTTGTACAAAATTATGTTCGAATTTATGAATAGTAATTTAGTTTAAAAGGAAAACAGTTAGTACAAAATGTTTAAAAAATAATTAATTTGTTGAACTACGATATAAACAATTGATAAGTGCATTAAACGCAGAATACAGGGACACTTTTTTGTTTTTTAAATACTAAATTTTAAAACTTTGTTATTAGCATGCTCATATTGACTGAGGTATTGTTAATATCTTTTGTGAGATTATTTTTTTAATAGCTACTGTACACTTGTTGTGTGGTCAACAAAAAGGGGAACCTGTCTTCAACACCAAGAAGTATATACGAATAAGAGCGTAAGGAATATATATTTTCCATTCGTTTAAATGAGTAAATGTATCAGGTTGTTTTAATTGTCTCTAACATTTTACAGGATATAGTTTCTGTTTTGTTTTTGAGCTTTTTCTTCTATTTTTCCTACTCTCCCTCTGTACCTCCGAACATTTCTGAACAATTGTATGTTTAATGATGCACCTTCGCCTGGTATATTTATCGCATAGTGGTTCTGATTTTTTTTTTTATTTATATAGATAACATAAACTTTCTTGGGTTATGAGACTAATTTATCTCAGGATATCAAAATGAATATTTTTCAGTAACATTCTTTGTTTTTTTCATCTTAATTAGAAACTAAAAAATTAAATAGATAGTGAAAAATAGTTCGGCAGTATATGGGACACTTACCGTCTAGTATTTTATCACGAACCCACAAGAAAAATCGGAAGAGGAAAAAACGCTGACATTAAAAAAGGAAAAGTAATTTAATGCTTTCCCCTAAGAGGTAAAAGTTGTCACACACGTCCGACAAATCGGATCCATATTGGCTGCCGACCCAGATACCGAGTTTGGAAAAGGTCTGCCCGTTGATTGTCGCTTTCAATGTTCGTTTGAGGTGTGGTAGCTGTCCTCTGGAAATCATTTCAGTTTGTTACTATGTCAAAAATTACCATATTTGTGGATATGATCTATTGTCGACCAGTTAGGCATGATTGAGCTACTGCTAAGAAGAATAATTTATTAAATGATCACATATTGAACATTTATTTAATCTATAACAAAGTATGTATTCAGACTTTTTACCGATCTCTTCTAGGTTTGTATAAAATAAATAAAATTCCATTAAAAATCGTTTGAACCAAATCGTCTTGGGTTTAGGATCACCTTTATTTGAAGCAGCATAACATTGAAAGTACTATTTGTATTCTGCTCAATTTCATTAATATTAAGTTTTTTGTGGTCGTTGTATTGTTTTGGAACTAATATAAATAAATAAATAAAACAAGGGTAAGATCAGAAATGGGTAAAAACGAGGATAAAATACCAAAAGAGGGATGGGGAAAATAGTCAGAAAAAAATGTGTATGATTATTAGGCTTAAGATATGTCTCCAGGTAAGAGAGATACAGTTTTTATAAACTTAATAGTTAGCAAGACCAGGTTCCAGATTAATATGGATTGATTCAGAAATAAGTCACCCCTTTTATCTATCACAAATTTTTCTCAGGCTGTTTTTACCTTATTCTTTTTATTTATTATATACTTATTGTTCACCCATTTCTGATTTTTATATTTTTTCCCCCCTCCACTCTAAGTTCTGCCTTTTAGAAGTAAAATTACTTATTAACCTCACAAATCTAATATTTTTCAATATATTGTACTTCATTGAAGAAAATTTCATTGAAAAATATTTGACTGGTACAAATTTGAATCGATTGACTCATCAATTAACTCTTTTCGAAAATTCGTAGCAATACTACGTTTTTGCAAGCTGACTCACAAATCGCTCGAATTAAAACATAGGATTAATCTTGCTATTAAATTATTGAACGAAACTTTGCGAACTAATATAAGGCATAATGACCTCAACTATCCAGTTTCACTGTATTAAAAAAAGAAATTTAAATCTAATTCCCAATCATCTTTAATATCTTGGCGCACCTCCGGTCGGATGACCCCCAGGAAGAAGCTCCGCCGCTGAAGCCAACTACTACGCACGAAGCCCTAATCACCGCCCGATATGAGAAGCCTAACCATGGATCCTAGAAAGCTGCCATCATTAGTCTATTGAGCCGAAGGGATAACGGTTCGGCTATTTGGCCTGCAAGAGGAACGCACTCTCCGGGGACTGCATTGTTGTTGCTGCGAATATCAACAAAGGGTCAAGGTACGTGTGGCTAGCAGTAGATCACTCTCTGTCACTGTCAGCGCTCGGGTCGGAGGCCTCTTCTCATCCCCCTCTCTCATTTATATTTTGTTAATATTTATGGAAAAATATGGCCTCCTATATCAAGAACAATCATTTTGCTGCAATTTATTGGTCGTTTAATTAAAAAGCCTCTCTTGGGTTCTGAGAGTGCTTGAGCGTTATTTATTTATTTTTGCTTTTTGTTGAAATACTGACAGAGAAATAATGTACACTCGGCTAATATGATGGATCCATAAGTTGATAAATATTGACTTAAAATGCGTTTGATTTCAATCAATAATTGACATTCGGTTTATTTGGACCCTAAAACTTACAGTTAAGTTTTAACTTACAGTTAAGTTACATCGAGTTAATTTTGTAATATAGAAGAATGCATTCCTCGTCGGGTTTTGGTATAATTTTCAAATCAACAAAGGTAATGAAATAATAAATACTATTTAAAGTATAGCTAGTTAAAATAGTAATCAATATTTTTTTTGTTTGGAATTAAGAAACGAAGATAATATAAATGATGTAAATGTAAAATTATAAAAATGTAATTGGTATGTAAATGATCAACATATTTTGTAATTAAGAAAAAAGAAAATGTTGAAAAAAATTCAAAACAACTGAAAATTTCTTGATGATCCAAAAGTAAATAAAAAATTTAGAAAAATTTTTGAAATGATAAAGTAAAGGTTAGATATTACAGAACAGAATCAAATAAAAATCTTCAATGCATATAAATTTTATATACATACATATAAAAACTACTGTAGTTCACTAGTTACAAAAGAAAAACTTATTATTCTTTTAATCGTATGATTAGCCGTTCCCTCATAAGTCCTAATATACATTTTAAAACCATTATGGATCTATATTAAGTATCTATGGTTCGTTTATCTCCTCCGCTATTACTAAATTCATAGGTGACCTTAACCAATATGAAATAACCTTTTCGTCTTAGTTAACCGTTCTTTCTCCAACTCCTTTAACGGACCTTGGACTCTTGATACAGTGTTATGATATCCTTGTAAAATACGCTTTAACCTAGATATGCAACCCTTACCTCGGACTCTCAGACCTCCCATGAGCTACCATTGAAAAACCGCGGTGTATATTCGATAGCGGAGGCCGTGGATGGATTTAATATGATACCCCTCCATCGAAGTAGCAGGTAGATTGCACAATGATGGAGGTCGGGCTCTTACCTCACCCTACACCGCGAAATGTCATACCCGGATCTTGAGCAGTTCCGCGGGCTATGAACTCATTTTTGCAGTACGGTACTGCATCAGGTAGTAGAAATATTGTGGTTTGTCAGCGACCTTTAATGCGCAGTATTTTTAAAGTATTGTATTTGCCATTTGTATGTTTATAATAATACCTCAAGTTGCCAGATATTAATGATAATTGATCATATTTTCACGAAACTACCTACTTTTGCTCCGAAATGAAACAGCAGTCTCGTATATATAAATTTTTTTAAAAATTCCCTTTTATCTGGAACAGATTCTTTTCTGAAATTTTCTTCTTCCTGCGATTACTGTTTTGTTTATTGTGACATACAGTCCACTATCTGTCAGTTCGATTTAACATTTTTTTAAATAATAAAATTAATTTATTTATTAACATTGGTATGTGGTGTTATTAACATTGTTTCATTATTAATATACTGGTGTATATTAATAATGAAATCAAGCAATCATATAATAAATCATTAATCTAATAAAATTAAGTTTTTATGACGTCAATCTAGAAATAATATTCTACAGTTATATATAAATAGTTGACCTTATGTGAATGTGTTCTGTTGGATAGATATGTACAACAATGAGCAAAAAGAACTCTAATTTGTTCGAAATATTTAACATTGAATTATATTCTTCCAACTGGTGAAAAGGAGAAAATGTTTACAATAAGAATTATTGTATTTAAACTTAAGAAGGAAGTAGAGGATGTGATCAAATTTGAGCGATGTTGAATGAGAGCAGTTTATCGAGATGTGATAAAAAATAAGCAAAAAAGAAATTCTTCACCTTGTGCATTTTAAAGTTTATTTCGGAGTATATAATGCAAAATTGCAATTTCTACCTCTGTTTTTAGTATATCTAAAAATTAAGTTTCAGGTACGAAATGAAAAACTTGGCAATATTAGATATTATTTTATATAAAGAAGGGGATGGGTACAGTTTTATTTATGTTAATTTGGATGGAACTCCCGTACAGACGTCCCAAATAAATTACTTATCCATTATTATATATCAACAACATACCTAGCCAGTTTCAAAATGCCATAAAAAACTACCTTTCATCAGTACTTAACATGAAATAGCCACATTACCCAAATATCTCGAAAAACCATTCCAATCCTCAAAAAGCTCCTATGATGACGTGATTCATTTCCTCGAAGTACCGTAGTGTATGGAGGACTGTCTATTAAACAAGAAATGAAACTAAAATTATTGATGAACTGCTTCGTAAGATTCATCTTCGGCATTCCCAGGTGTTCTCTTATCGCTCAATACTATTCCTAGCAAAGTTGACTCTATCTAAGTATCCGAAGACTATTCGGATCGCCTTCTTGGCATATTTATATTTCAATCCGTAATAACAAAAAGCCCTTCCTGTATTCTAGACCTCCTCACCCTATGTTTATCCATCCATCTGTTAAACACAAGATCCCAACCTACCAATTCGTATATTCCTTCCCATAGGAAGTTCCTTTGCAACTTGTAAGTTACAGCTTGAAAAATCCTTTGCTGTTCCAGCTACCTCATTTTGGAACCTCTTACCCATCCGTAAATCTTCCTCCTTAACAACAAACACCAATTATATATCCTTCTCCTTGATTACCAATCTTACATGAACTAAATAATAATAATAGAAAAATAAATAATAAACATCAACATAAGCTTGAATAAATAAACTTTTTTTTATTCATATTTTATGGATATAAATATTAAAATAGTTTTATTTAATTATATTCAGTTAATAAAACCTGGCAGTTGCTGTAAAAATTGTTCCAAATTGTTATTCTTAGGGAACTAAACATCTAGTATTACACATTACATTTTATTGTGTTTTGGTGATTATTTTCACTCGAAACTCAGATTTGGCCTTCGTTAGCAGTTATATGCCTCAAAAAGTTATGCGAGAATGTTTGGTGCAATGTGTTTCGGTACTTGTCTTAGCACAAAAAGGGTTCAATCGATTCTTTGTTTTATCTTACCGTTTACTGTTGTGATACATATTACCGATATTTGTTTAATATCTCATTCAAATACCTCTGTTACGCACACAGTACATGTTTTTAAGTTGGATTTATGGTTAAGGTTGGAAAAGTTCTGGGGGGAAAAAACGGAACCCTTCCTACAAAGTCGTTTTAGGAAGTAGTTTATTTCAGGTTCTGGTGGAATGCTCTTGGCTTTGGATTGGCAGTAACAAAGCCGTTGGATGAGGTTTTAGGGGCTGGCGTCCCCCTCGGTTTTGTTCCTTTATTATTCCAACAGTCCGAAGGGAGGGGGAAGAGATATCTCTTTGAGGTTCTGTATACCAGACTATGTAGTAGTACTTCATAGTACTCGCATTATTATAAAAAAAAAAAATGAAAGAGTTCATCAAGTATGTTTATTAAAAAAATATCGTTTATGTTTTCTAAAATTCCAAAATGAATTTGCTAAATGGTATTTATAAATTTACATATTCACTAGTTAGTCCCAGGTCATGAGGGATCCTGACTTACGAAGCATCACATCTTAATCTCAGTGATTCATGTCTCTTCGGAGTATCAGTTCCACCATCCATTCTCGATGAAATGACTTTATTTCATATTTTAAAATCAGGAATGATTTTATATAATCATAAAAATATACCATTTAAAAAAAATAAAAATTAATGCTTCATTATAGATTCATTCGTGAAAAATCAGAAAAAAAAAATGCCAGTATCTATTAAATTATGTTTGAGACTAGATGTCTCTAGAATGATGCATTGTTTTTTAAAGTATTAAAATCGTATTGGCGATTTTTTTAAAATAAGAGGCATCTTTAGTGTAGATTTTTTTTCCTTTAAAACTTTTTACGTCCTATCTCTCTATTACCGATCATGGGAAAAATCCTCGAAAAACTTATTTTGAAACGCCCCATCCTAGATTGCAATCATATAATCCCAGATCACCAGTTTGGATTCCGAACATTCCACTAATAAAACCATCCATAAAGACCTAAATGTTCCTTATGTAACCGATCTAGCCTGAACCCGATATTATTCCTTCCATAATAAACTCCCTAACCACCCAAACCCACTTGTTTCTAACCTTGCTTCCTCTTCCATTCCTGGCAATCCTCCGAGGTGCCTGAAAAGAAAATGGCCTCATGACCTTATATTGTAAACTGTTTTTTTGTTTAGAGTTCTACAACTGGGTAGTTTCTCTACATCCTGTATCATATCATTACGTCATTATGATCAAATTTACTGGTTGTATTTTTTTATACAGTTGACTAATCAACAAATAAATAAAGTAAAAAAAAATACGTATTTTTAAAATTACATTTAATGTTCTTCTTAGAGACAACTACAACCCTCTAATGAGAACAACCCAAGCTCTCCGAGCTTCCCTATGGTTGGTTGAACTCTAGCCCTGCCTCTATTCTTAAAACTTTAAACTAGGGTTTGATGAATGAGGAGAAGATGGTTGGGGGTGCGGTCAATGAAACACAAATAAGTATGACTAACTTATTTTAATGTGCCGACGTTTCGGCTAGAGTTTCTAGCCTTCTTCAGGGCTAAAAACGCACCCCCAACCATCTTCTCCTCATTTATCATCCACGGTCAACTATCTCTCATAATTTAGGGTTTGACATTTTTAATTCTTTGTTCTTTGATGTTTCTATAAATTTTTGGCGCCTAAGAGCCGTCATTAAGAATTAACGACTGATACTGCTAGTACCAGTCTGTTTAGGTTAGGAAGAAGATTTTAACCTTTCAATATCGTTTTGTTTTGCTTGACGTACAAAAGTAATGATTAATTGACTGTATAGGCAATAATTGAATTACTGAATAATTCCAACAGTTGTAAAAAAAAAAAACTAGATTAATTATTTCAAAACGTATTACGACGTGTATTTAATTAACCTTTATTTCTTCTATTAATACTATGGAAAGCATTGATGAGGAACCCACGGCATTATGATCCGAGGAGGATGCGTTTAGCAACAAGGAACTGGACGGAGCTGACCCGCCCTAATGAGCCAAGTTTTCTATGAAACAGACTGTATAATGGCGATGCAGCCATTGGAAAGGGTATGTGATGCCATCCTGGCTGGCACAATAGCTCTTACGTCGGAGGTTGTATAAACAGGGGTCTCTATTAGGCTATAATTTGTACACTCCGCTCTGTTATGTAGGTAATTAATTCGCTTGCTAGGACCGTGAAGGTACATGTGTAAACTAATGCTTCATTATTCTCTCGGAGTTCTATGTGTCTTCACATTCTGCCAAATCGAATTATTCTAATTTCAAAATCGTTATTCCATTAATTGGAGAAATGAAATAAATCAAATTTAAACAATAGATGAAGGTAGTGACCATATGAAGTAGATTGTAGGATAAGATTTCGGGTGGTGGTCAATAGAGGTACAAAATAGTAACAAAAAAAAAACTATTTTATGGTAACCAACGTTTCGCTCAACTTTGCAGCACTTAATCAGGGCTGATCCCTGCAGCATCCTGATGCTAACAAGTAAGAGACTGAAGGCTATCTTCCTACAATACACTTAAATAAACGTCTTAAATACAGACAAGCATACTTATAAGAACTGCTTATAGTCCTTAGCCGGAAGGAAAAAACGGAAGTTATTTAATCCCAGTTTTTCCTTACTTAAATGAAAACTATAAATAGTTATTAGTCAAAGTTGATGGTTTTGCCTATCATAGGACGTCAACCCGAAGACTGAAGCCCAGACTGGTACAGGACATTCTTTTATAAATTTTTAATAAATATAAAATTAATTCATAGTCACACTACCTTCATTTACTTATTATTATTATTATTATTATTTTTTTTTTCTTTTCTTCTCTCTTCCCTTTTTCAAATTAACTTGTTTCTTTTTACTATTAGAAGGCAATTGTTTTTTTTATTTAAGTGTACCAATATCATTATTTTTTGTTATTAATTTTACTTTCATCTTTTATTAAGAAGCATTATTCTTATCTATTTATTTCATTATTTTTTTTTTCTTTTAATAAGAACATTGTATATAGTTAGGGGTGTCATTTGTATGACTATACCCCCTCATAATCTACTGTTAAAAAATATATATAATACAAGTTATATCAACCATGTAAGGCCCACCAGGCCGATCTGGTATAAAAATAAAATATACCATAGGACGTCATCATAGAACATCATTTAAAGTTTAGGAAACGCTAAAATATGAGCCCTAACACACAGCTGTTTACGTTCTATACATCCTGAATCATTTTTTTTTTTTTTTAAACAACGATGTTTTGTTCTTCAAATAAACGAAAAATCAATATTTTGTGAATTTATTTTGGCAGATATCTTGGAAACTGCTACTCCTACGAGCCGCATGCAAATGTCAACCAGCTCTCACATGAGGAGTCGTGTCAGGAGTATGATGAGCAGTTTACATGATACTCTCTGAAATAAATTCCCAAAATGTTCATTTCTGGTTGTTTTCCCTCCTCCCAAAAAAAATATCATTGTTTAACACATTTTAGTTTATTAAAAAGTATATCTCAGGAACTCTACTAGACGTACAGATGCCGATTAGCACTCAAATTAAAGTTTGTTGAATGTACTCTAATATAGTCGATAACATTTCTCTTCGTAGAAGCTGCAAGTTTACATGTTATTCACTAAAACTTATTCTCAAAATATTATTGAGTTTTTGTTATTTGGAAAAATATTGTTTTTTTGAAAAACTGCATCTCGTGAAATATTGATTACTAAGAGCTCTATTGGAGCGTTTGTTAAAAAAAATTAGCTCAACTTTACATAATGTGCTATGAGGTTTTTTAGTGTGTTGGTAGATATGGATTTATATTTTCTTAAAATGTCGGGTATTAAGGAAGTAAAGTCTTATACAAATTTTAGAAACTAAGTCAGCAATGACCCAGAAGTGGTTGATGCCTTAAAATAATTTTTAAAAATTTGTAGTTTCGAATAAAAAATTTAGGTTTTTTTTTGGAATAAAATAAGCTTCAGAGGGGCTTGCGACTAACACAATTCAAGATTTATTATATCCCTTTTACAGTCTAGATAAAAATTGAACCTTCTTCTAACAGAATATAAAGCACAATTTTTCTTTACTTGAAAGAATTCAAAAATTAACTTTTTGTAACTTTTAGATCTTGCGTTATTTTTTATTCCCCCTTATGGTTGTCAGTGATCAATTTTGAATCTTAACTGTATATAATTTTCATTGAAGAAACAAAAATTAGGATGAAGTAACTTTTTTCTTCTCTTGGGCTATTGGACTGTTATGATCACCTTGTGGACTAACTCCGAATCAGACTTGTCCCCGCACTCGTGTAGGGAAAAGTTGGACTCAAGGGCATTCTAGTGTTTCTCTCTCAACCGTATTTCAGTTTATGACAGTATATTTAATATTCAGGTTCAGGAATTACAGAATTTTTTCTAAAAAATTCGTTTTCATTTATACTTAATAACAATGCATAATTAATTTCGTTTATATAATTAACAAACTCAGGAAACTTTTTATGTTTCACTCGTAAACTCGATGCCACGTTATCGTTCCCAGGTATTCTGGTAGGGGTGGTCTGATCCCTAATCGTAGTCAATTGCAAAACTATGTGATTGCTTCAATAAACATTAATTAGACCAGTAAACTTTAAAAAGAGGCCGTATTTGAGAGTCTCATAAAATGTATCTTAAGTGATTAGCATTACTTAAAAGGCCTACAATATTACTAATGATCAAAATATGTATAAAAATATATTTATATTAATGGTAATGGTGGAAAACACCAAATAGATAATATATAGAAACTTAAATAATTATTTACTATACAGTAAAATAAAATAAACTTACCTCTGTATTTATTTGATTTTATTCCGACTACGTATTTTAATTCTTTTTTTATTGTCACAATATTAATACATGGATAAAATTAATGTATTCGGGAAAAAAGTATAAAATTACATTAGATTGCGTACCTGACTATATATACCCCACGATATTCAGTTTACAGACTCTTATGTCTGGAGTAGAACGATATCTAAAAAGGATTCCAATATCTTTATATATTATCCATTATATATTACGACGAGGATAAGAGACACATTACGTATGACCAATGCATTTTAATGACTTGTCAGTGACGGGTTATCTCGCAGCTTATTGCGTATCGACTCGGTAATAGGAATCGAGCTCAACGAATCCTTACGATATTTCACGTAGCCGTGATCATCAACAGGTCAGAATATCATCTACGGTTTAGTAGAAGGAGAGGTCAATCCTTGTTAGGGTTCATAGCCTTACTTCGCCTAGTCGCCAGGGCATCACCTTGAATATTCATGTTAGGAGAATTTGACTTGTTAATAGAGTCCAAGTCCTAAGTCTCCAATTATACAGGCTCACTCTTTACTACGACAATTTTCTAGGCAATTTCTCTTGCCTATTTTGTGTATTAAATATAATCGTTCCTAACTTAATGAAAAAAAAAATCAAATCAATATACATAATACTCTGTGTTTTTATTTGCCAAATTTTCGACAATTTTAGTACTTAATTTATCTTATCAGTTATAAAGTAACGGTAAAATTTACCATTACTTAATTTGGTGCTTAGTTAATTATTAAATGTCCTTTACTAATTTGGGGGATGGGGTAGGTCAGTGAGTAAGGCACTGTGCTACTAACTCCAAGAACACGTTCGAATCCAGCTGTTGTAAATAATTATTTATTGTGTTACTGTAGCCGTAAGTCTATCCTGTGGGTTCGGGAGCCCTCCTCGGACATATCTAGCCTCTATAAAGGTGATGCCCTTAAATTAAGAAAATCTGGCGATTGAGCGTGATCTTGAATTAATCACCTCCTTGTACAACCTCTTTTCAAGAAAGAGTACTTCCTTACAAAGTACTGAACCCCCGACCCTTAGTGGATTGTAGCTGTACAAATTTTAATTTTGCCTTAATTAATTTGATGTTTGTTGAATTACCTTGACTGATCCTAGATAAGATATAGTATGATATTGTAGATACACCACACATAACTTCTCAACTGATCTTAATCTATCAGTACTTCAATTTTTTCCAACATTTTTACCTATGCGTTTGATAGTATACTTTTTGTTCTATTTAAATATGAAATATCGTCTTTGATTCAATTACATCAGAACCTTTTATTGTATATCTTCTTAATAATGTACAATGAAATTATCTTGAGTAAGAAATGTTCATGATACTGATGTTGGAAACTCCCTGTAAGGACAGCACCTGCTTCATTGGATAAAAGTTCATCGACGGTAAATCTTCCAAGTTATTTACACAGGACAACAGATGCTGTGTGTCTGTTTGTTTTCTACGTGTTTACTAATAGTCGTTGTAAATGTTAGAAGTTTGTTTTACTTGGTTTTAATGTCCTTCAACAGGCGATGAATCTTCTTTGACGAATAGGAGATTAATTAAAAGGTTGTTTTTTCTACTTATAATCCATATTATAATGAAATCCATATTATAATTTCAGTATTTTGGTTCGTGGTATCAGCCTGCCGTTTATATTTTAGTATGAGGTAACTAACAATTGACAATTGGTTTTATAGTTCTCTTTTTTCCGCTGAACGGAATCAAACCTCAAGAGTCGTTAGTGGTTTGGAAAGCCTGAACAAAAAGAAAAGGAAACAGTATGAATTTTCTTTGATAAGTTGCTTCCTTCGACCTCTAGCTTGGTCTAAAGCTGATGGATTTTTCAGAATAAAAATCGCCAGTACTATAATTAATTTACTTTGTTGAGAAGATGGTCGGGGGTGCGGTCAGAAAATAATAAAAAAATAGTTTATTCCTTTCGACGTTTCGACCTGAATTTCATGGCTCATCAGGGAGTAAAGGCAGAAATTCTGGTTAAAATCGAGGAGCTAAAACAGTTTAGCCAGAATCTCTGCCTTTACTCCATGATGAAGACCTGACGTCGGCACAAATATATAATTTATTTTGTTTTTTGTTGTCCACAACCCTCCCCCTCCCCCACTATCTTCTCCACATATTAATCCGCGGCCAACTTCTTGACTTCTCCTCGAGTGACACCCTTTTTTTCTTGTGAGTTCCTCCTATTTATTTTTCGGTCCTTCGTGTAATCGTTTTCACTCAGTTTTTGTTTCCCATGTAGGCTTTGGGAATTACTGATCAGTATTCTTTGCACATAGCCGAACCAGGTTAATTCTTTTTCATGTATATTTTCTATTAGGGGTTCCTGTCTTATTTCTTCTCTCATTCTTTTATTTCTCAATCAGTCGAATCTACTTTTACAGAGAGCTTTCCTCAGATACTACGAATTTTTTAATACTCGGCCAACTTTCAGCTGCATAGGAATAAGGACTGACGATAACTTTATTAATACATTATTAATATTGTAGAAATCTGTTTATTTTTTACTATTTTTTAAAATAATTTTAAACCTTTCATCATTCTGACTTTTTCAGATAATCAGTTTGTAATAAAATTTAAAGAAGAAAAAAATTGTTTGTCAATATTTATAAAGTTACTGCAAACAATCATTGTATTAAACCATACCCCCTCCCCCCACACACACACAATCTATTTTAACTGCAAATGATTTGTGATTATCTAATGGTGTGAGCATAATTGAGTTATTTTTTAATTAAATAATTATAACTGAGGCATTTTTTAATTATACCATCCATTCACTTCCATGCTTTAACGCCAACAATAAACTCTACAACACCTTGAGTATGCATACAAATGTGAATTGATTAGTATTATTTTTTATTACATTAATGATTAATTACTAAAATAAACTAAATGGATTATCGTCCTGTCTTATTAATAGTCTTTTGAGTTTACTTTTCTTAATCGAATTAAATTTAATTTTTTTTTTAATGTAGAAAATTGTATATTGCTTTCCAGATTGTGATTTAATAGGTCTACTTTACGACAACTGTTAAAAGATGTCAGAAGCATGCACAGTATAGTTCTTAACCATTTAATGCCGTCTGTGGGCCTAACATTACGTTATTTGAAATTTATAAACATATCACAACTACAAATGAGGGAAGAACAGTTTTATGTTTCCAAAAGTATGCTTGTGCCTAACCTATTTTAATTAACAAGTATTTAATTTATTTTCAGAAAAATTATTTAATGAACAAAGTATTTGTATTTTATATTTTACTAGGGAGTCTACTCAATTTTTTACGGCCCATTTTTTTTTTTTTTTTAATACATAAAATAAAATATTACACGTTGACACACTAAAAACGTTTTTACATGATGAAGAGAAAATTCAAATACAAATTATGTAAGTCCTAATTGCTATAGTAATTTAGTTTGGGTATTTCAAATTCAGAATAAAAGATTTTTTTATTAATTTATATTTTTAAAAATACAGTTTCAATTTATTTTATATGTTACCCCTTAAATATATAAAATAAACAATTATTTTTATTTTATGTTTTAAAATATTTCTTTTGAAAAACTCTTCAAGTCTGATTTATCGTTATTATTCTTTTAGAAGTGATAATTTGACATCATAAAATTTATTTAAGGATTCTCTAATGCTGTGAGTGTTTTAAGAAATTAATTTTGTATTGTGTTTCAGTGTTGGTAATTATTAATTTTATAATTGTTTTTGAAGAATTTATTCGAGTATTTCATACAGATAATCAAATAAACTCATATCCTTATACGAGTGCGTTATCAGCGATTGTTCTTCCCGCCTCTCCACCTATTCTGCGTACGTACTTATCCACTAGATGTCCTTTATCGGCATTGATAAAGCCGTCCTCCAGAGAACATAATCTTCTGAAGGAAGAGTCCTCCACCTCCTCTCGACATCCTTCGAAAAGTGCGCTTTCTAAACGAAGCTCCGTCGTAAATATGACATCTACTTCCCTGGAGAAATCCCAGCGTTCACTTCGATAATAAGGATTCCTCTCTGGCTTGTGAATATTTTATTATCCTCCCTTAACCATTTTCCTGTTATTGTATCATTTCTTATTATGGTCAACAGGTTTATGGTATAACTGAAATTGAAGAGCAATAGAAATAAATGGAAGTAAAAAATAATATATGTACTAATCGTGGTAAGTGTTATAAACCTATCCTTTCTCTATTTCCTGAGTATGGAAAGCAAGACATATTTAAAGTTTCTCTCAATTATTCACCATTTTATGACTAAATTAATTGGTTTTACGTTCGCTTTTGATATTGTGGCTCCTTTGCATAATACTGTGATCATTTCTTTTGAAAAACATCTTCGTCTTTTTTGAGAATGGTTCCACGGTATAATTTTGAAAATTCTATCGCCTTGCAGTAACGTTTTTTAGATTAACATTTAATGAAATGTTATAATGCTACAATAGTAGCTCACTCTTTTTTATCACTCATAATAACTTTAATTATATATTATAAATGTTATATTATAAAGTTAAACTTTATATTATAAATGTTATAAAAAGATTTTATGGTTTCTTTTAATTCTGGTCAGTACAGTGTTAATGAGCTAATGAGGAAATGGCGGGACAGGCCCTATTGATCTTTGTTCGGACTATTTAAATATATCCTTCATTTGATAATTTAGATTATGATAACTTTAGGAATAAAATCTGTAGCAATATTATTACGGGTTTTGAATAGCTTCAACCTTTGTTGTGAACTAGGTGGCATTTTTGGTCAACATCAACAGTTCAATGCCGCATTGCTAACCGCATCTCCATCGGGAGAGTGTGGTTAAGCGACGCGGTCCTAATAGCAAGTATGCGATTTTGTGGACCACACTTTTTATAGACCTCTTTGTCTTTGTTGAATTTATTTTAAAAAAATAAAAAATGCACTTATCTGTCGATTATCTTTTGTGCATCATTCATTCAATCATCTCACAATTGTGTTAATTATGCATAACATATTATTATATTATAAAAAAACAGTTACTATAATTGGGTAAGAGTAGATTGAAAATATCTTCCTTGTTAACACATAAACTTTCAGCTTTGTTGATCCAACTTCTATCAGTGAAATAGTTATGGAGACTTGTGATGTGTTGTGGTTCATTCATGGTAATGTTCACGAAAGCTTTAGACAGATAAAGAATTTTTGTGCAATATTTTGTCAGCTCCCTCTGCGCATTCTTCTACTAACTTTTTACGAGTATGTAGTAATTTTGCACAAAAACGACATCTACAAAAAGTTAGCCCGTGTAAGAGACAAATCATTATATACATTTCATAATATAATAAGAATAAATTATATTATTTTTATTTTTCGATATATTTGATTTGTCGTTTTGGAATAAAATCTAGGAAGGACCCGTTTTCGAAACATTCGTGTCAAGAAAAATAAATTGGAGTGAAGGGGAAGTAACAATAAAAAATACCCGATTTGTTTAATTACCACATTTTATTATTTTATTATTATATATTATTTTGTGTGTATGATGTGTTAATATTTTACTTCTTTTTTACTATATGTTTCGTTTTTTTTCGTTTCAGGTGAGTTACTTTTCAGTTCAAAGATCTTACTTTAAGCTGTATTTGTAAGTAACATTAAAATTTTCTTATTTCAATTAAATTATTTATTTAGTTATTCGCAGTTATAATTTTAACTCCATGAAAATAAGCTTGTCAGATCTATTTCGGATTTTAAATTCTAACTCATACTTTGCAAGTCCTCTGCGCATTTTTATTCAAATTTTAGATAAGAGCAGCTCATTTGTATGTGAAATTCTAGATAATTTGAATTTGATTACTTAAATAATTTTTTTTTTAAAGTAATTTTTTACATTCTGGAAATTCTCATTTCGATTTGTTTTACTTTAGATAATGATGCGGAATAATTTAAAGTTAATGTATTTATCATGTACTTCACTATCAGCGTGCTGTTCGAATTGAATAACAATATGAAAGTTCTATTCTCCACTTAATCCCTAGCTTTGTTCACTCTAATGGACTTTAACTTCAGTGTTCCCGGCAAGGATTGCAACTAATTTTATCTGGAGTAATATACAGCTGGAGTTCATTATTTTATTGAAAAATATACCAATGACATCGTATTGATATCTCAAATGCTAGAAAATTATTATGGCTGTTAACCAAATTCGAATATATGGTTTTGACCGTTTCTGGCAATGAACTCTCTTATGATTTTTTTATCTTCTCTAACTTATTATGATAATTAAGTAGCTATTTAAATGGAAAAGTTTCTGTTCTTTTAGATA
Source organism: Halyomorpha halys (assembly GCF_000696795.3). Taxonomy (NCBI): domain Eukaryota; kingdom Metazoa; phylum Arthropoda; class Insecta; order Hemiptera; family Pentatomidae; genus Halyomorpha; species Halyomorpha halys. The sequence continues at coordinate 344,200 of NW_027109100.1, forward strand.
TTCTTAATTTACGATTATGGATTATTACGTTTTAACAAATGTTTTATTTCACATAGCAGCTAATTCTTTATCATATTTCTAAATGATTTTCCAAAAATTTAAATAAAGATATTATTAGGTTTATAAACTATCTAGTTATTGTTGTTCTAGAAATAATCTATCCTAGAGTGGTGCTTCCCTCGGAGGTTGTAAGTTTATGGTGTAATGACTGTTGTGGAAAACTTTCCCTCCATTGTTTTGTAGATTCCCTGACATCATGACTCACTTTTAATGTGTCCTTTTGTGGAAACATTTTTCAGCTGGTCATCCTTTTGAATTGTCACCATCGTATTCGCAAAATGGATGTATTCACTAACCTCGTTTTTCTTGGCAAACCTGTGATGTTCTGAGAACTTGGAACACACCTTGAATACATTAAGATTTTTTTCCTTGCTCATGTTTTCCTTAATTTTCACGAGTTTCTCTTGTTTTTCTACTTAGTGGAAAATAGAAATGAAGTTTTCAGTCATTTCACAGTTGAGGGGTTCGGTCGTACAACATGGAAACTGAAAGTTTTTGGCATCACTGGTTCTTTTAAGGCTGATTTCATAAATTGTTGAAAGAATTTTTAGAAAATTTGTTTTTTTAAAGAGAATATTGATATTAAATTTATGATTAGTACTTCCTAGTTGAAGGTTAAACTTTTTTAACTATTTAATATTTCACCATTGTAAAAGTTTTCATTTTCTACGACCAAATGCATCAATTAATTCGCCATCATTTCTTCTATGCAAAAATCTAATCTTGCTAATAAATAAATACGTTTAAAAACTATTTGGTTCCTTAGTATAAAAATTAAATAATATTTTGAAATTGCCGTTAAAAACTTAATATTTTTTTTTTAAGACATAACATCGTAAAGGTTTTCATTTTTTCAATTACCCTATTTTACGACCAAATGCCTTTATTTTATTTACTTACCTTCAATTCTCATGATTTTTTTTTTTTTTTTTTGTAGTAAAATGTATTCTTTATTCTGTAAGTACATATTAACTTGCTTAAAAATATTTAAATCCTGACCCGTTAAATGCTAAAAGCTTGTTATGTTTTTAAAAATTTATTTAACAGTTTCTATAATATTTAATACACTGTAATGCAATTTCTCAAGATCTCTCAAGACACCTTGCCATTGAACTGTACAGAAGTCCAAACTAGTTAACATCTGCTTCAGCAATACAAAAGACCCGAAGTGAATAGGCGAAAAGACCCTGACAATAGTGGAAGCAGTAGTCCTTTGGTCACGGTGGAATGCTAACCTTGGAAAGGGTTTTAGTACGGTCATACTGTCAGGGTATTATAGTTATTAATATTAATAAAGATTAATGATGTGTAAATAAATCCATTTTAATATACTTTGTTCTCTAAACTTAAAAAGGTAGAGAGGAGAAGGGTGCAGAAACAGTGTTTTGAAATTGGCAATTTACGT
>NW_027109100.1:345714-346810 GCF_000696795.3 Halyomorpha halys
TTTATTTATTTTGTCAATAAAACCGTTCCAGGCTGTAATTTTGCTTCAAAATACTGAACATTGTAGCATGATTCATTCACTATTAATATTTGAGTTTTAAAAAAATAAATAGAGAATTAAAGCCTTGATAAGAAAATAAATTGGAAGATAGTTGTTTGACCGTGTGTAGTATATAAAAGGAAAATTTAAAGTGAAAAGTATAAATAAATAAAGGTATTAGACAATTAATGAAAACAGAAATAATAAAAAATAGATGAAAAAGAAATATATAAATACCGTAATAGACAAAAAAGAAAAGGAATTAATATTAGTTAAGAAAAAAAGGAAAAGAACTAATGAAAGTGGTTTTTAACTTATATGTTGCTTTTCAAGGCAAAAAAATATTAAAGTAAAGATAATATTAGGAAATATTAAATATAGACAGTCATCAAATGTCAAATACCTAATAAGAGGGAGAAGTTATGTAAAAATGTGTCGATAAAATATTTAACATTTCTTAGCATAGATTTAACGGTTCACACTGCTTAAGCTATTTTTTTAATTATTACGTATTTTTCTGTTAAAAAAATTGTTATAATTTTTTTTTAATAACAATAAATACGGTTTTATGAAAGCAGTAAGTGCACATCTGTCTAGAATCGATTAAATTAAGTAGTCAGAATAAATATAACCTTTATATATATATAATGAAATTACAATTTATATCTTGCATTATACTTACATTCCTAAAAACATTGGAAAGAAACTTATTTTTCATTTAACCTATGTATAATTTTTTTTTTTTTATTAAAATGAAAATTGGATTTGACGTATAGTTGAAGGGAAGACACGTTACTTCAAATATCTCTACCTCTCACACATGTTTTTATCATGTGACTGTTATAATAGTTTAATTTTACATTAAAACGTATAAAAAATCTTAAGAAACAAAAGTCCTGGGGGAGGGGGGTTACAACTGATACAATGAATGACTTTTTCAAAAACAATCATTTTTCGGAAGATAATCAAACTTTACAACTGCACCCTCAAAAACAATAATGAATAATTTGAATTTTGTCTTCATTTATTATGCAGACATAGAAGTTAAACATATATA
>NW_027109100.1:346860-352048 GCF_000696795.3 Halyomorpha halys
AAAATTATTATTATTTTTTTTTTTACAAAATAAGATACTAATAATATACGTTCGGTATTTCCCTGCCGACCGGGTTATCGGTAATATTCTCTCTTCTGAAATTTTTTCTAGGAAATTAAAAAGTATTTTTTCTTAAATGTATTTTAAACAATTTTACACGGTAGGACTATGATCCGCTGTAATTAAAAATTTTAAATTTTATACCAAGCCACAATTTTTTTAAATTTCTTTAAGGATATAAATACCTACAATATAAAAAGCTTTTATTTAAATATTACTTATTAACAGATGTCTGAACATCCTACGCATGTTTATAGTTCTACCGTATTTAGTGCCAAATTAAATATATGATTTTTTTTTTATATAGACGTTTTTATTTATTACTATATAAAGATTACTGAAAGGACATAATTGATACATGTTACTTAATTTTTTTTATGACTTTATGTTTTTTACATATTTAAGAATAGAAATTTAAAAAAAAAAATCTTCACAATGAAAAGAAAAAGCCATTTAACTAAATAATCATATATTATGAAGAAACTAACAATTTATGAACTTGGTTAAAAATGAAATATATACAATTTAAAAGTTTTGTACAATTCAGAAACAATATTCATGTATTGTGAATTAAAATAAGTTTTGAATGTTCGGGTATCTTCTTAGTGATGTCTTTTCGTTTTACCCTCCTTTTTTGTATCAACGTGTTGACAAAAAAATAGGATTTATTTTTCGTAACCTCATTTTTTTTAATTTGGTTAAGACAAACATACATATTACATAATATGTATATGTATATCAGTGAGATATACATATATCTTGTTATATGGATGTATGTATTAACCAAATATAAAAATGAGGTAGTATGAGAAAACAACTTTTGTATCACTGTGTGTACTATTTAATCGTCGGGATTTGTTAGACAGAATACGAATTCTGGTGAACGATGATTGTTGTGTACTATCCCTATACATATATTTCGAATGACCTATAATTTAATTATTTTTTTTTTAGCTATCTCAATAACAGGCTTGTGCTTTCAATCCTTCCAACAAATTACCCAATCATCCCTTGTCTTTTAAGTGCCCGGAGGACAGAATGCCCTGCAACGGTTTGGGAGCTGACAAAGGGATTGCAGTGGGGTGCCAACCAGTCTTTGTCCAAGACTACCTGCATCCGACCCACTTGCTTCCTTCCAGTCTAGGACATTCTCATAAATAGCTAATGCCATTGTAGCATCTGTCGCTGCAGTTCTAAGGGACCAACAAATTTTACTTATCTACAGGAAAAGTAAGACTTTGTAATGAGATAATACAATTCTTGTTTATGCAACAAATTTATCTTTTATGAACATACATATTTACGATCTCGTTAGACACCTTAGACCACGGCTTTCGTTGGATTGAGTTCAGTTCAAAATAAAATATAAACTTTTTTTTTTCAAATGTGTAACTACTTAAGCAAATCAGCGATATGAATAACGAATTAAAATTCTCACTTTCCAATTTTGGCCACCTCTGTGAAGAGAGAAGGAACGAGTGTTCGTTCTCTGCCTCCATCATGCGATAACTTCGAGCAAAATTGGAGTAACCAGACTGTACTTTAATGGTTTATGTTGTATTTAATAGTTGAATGCTGTTACCTTGAGTGGTCAAAGGTTGAATCGCATTCTTTCCTTTGGTCAGATAGTACACAAGTTCATGCAACTGTTTGGCGTAAGATGGGCGTGTTTCAAAGATATTCCCGTTGTCAGGGGTTTCTAGCAGCTCCGTATAATGTCCCTAAGATAGTAAGGCTGCCACAAAATAACCGCCGCCTACCATTCAGGATATGGAATACGTCAAATACTGAATAAAATAATTTGTTGTCAGATGTCGACTGAGACCACCATCGAAGGTAAACCAGCAATATGGCGTTTATTATCATAGTAACATATGTTTTTAATACATTAAAATATCTCGAAAGCATTCTGAAACAGGTATCGATGTACTGCATTTCAAAAATGGATTTTCAAACATATGCTGGATTCATAAACACATGAATCTGAGAAAATTTAAATATCATAATTTTTCATTTCTGTTCTTGACTGAAAAACGTAATTTTCACTTTTTGAAAACTACAACAATTTAAGGTTTAGAAAAGTTAAAGAAGATACTTGTAGAAAGGGTTCTCAAAAATAACAAAAATCCCTTGTTTTGCCCAAAATGTCGCATAACACTCAATCAATCCCGTTTTCAATTACTATCTCTCATTTTATCAAATAAAACTATCGGACATTTTTCATTGGACAAAAGACATTACTATCATCATTCTTTTGTTTTTATTTCAAATAAACATAAAGTACCTCTTCTACTGTTTTATTTTTACTAAAATGGTTATAAATTTTTTGTAGTCATAATTTTCAAATTGGTAGTTATTGGATAAAGGAGACAAGATGTCGAATCGTTTATCTAAACTTCGAAAACGAAAACGCGAAATCGGGTAAGTCCTCGTTTTATAAAATTATTTGTTTATACCTTGTACATCAATATTATTAATTAATGTTGTATTTGTAGGGACACGTAAGTGGGAACACATCGTGATGTGTAATCCGCGTGAGCATTATTATTCATACTCATTGTCGTTTAGTTTCTAAAAAGATAAATTTCTCATACTAATTTATAGTGTTTTTTATATTTTATAAATATCTTTTCTGTAATGACTTTGTGAATCCTTTTTTATCACGTTTAATGGTGATAGGAAAAAGGTATATGAATTTTGTCTTGCCGAACCTTTTATCAACTCGTATCCTACCCCTGATCATCTATGATAGTTTTCGTAATCAATGGTATCATTAAGAATATCACTATCTGTTGAGCGTTGGTTGTTTTCTTCACAAATCTATTTAAACATCTTTCGAAATATATATTATAAACATTAATTAAGGCGTTCGGTCGTAAAATATGAAAACTGACAGAATGAAAACATATGGGAAATCAATTGTCAAGTTTTGAGGATTATATTTGAAAATAAAATAAAATATTATACGGTGATCACTAAAAACTTTTTTATATAAAAGAGATATCTATAGAAATTTACAACTGTATTTACATAGATATACATCTAGAAAACGTGATGTTAGATTACAATGGTATGATACAATTAACCATTGGTAGCACCCAAGTAACATTTCTACATTACGTCTCGCGGCCCTCTTTGAAATATTTTTAAATATAATATTACAATGTTACATTTAACATAATTAAGTATTATATTTTTATTTAGTACAAGTGCATATATATTCACATAAACGAACTTAATAATTTTATTATAAAAAGAAAAACCTTATGAACCAAAATTTTTTTTAATAATTTATTTATTGATATTTATAACTGTATACACATATATACAACAAGTAAATTTGCTGTAGGTGACATAGTGACATGATACAAACATGTGGAGAATCTACCCACTGATAGAACTCCAAAGTTTTTGTTATCGTTTAACATGTTTTAACGTGACAGTAGCTTCACCGCCGCTACATGTACTGTCAAACATTATGCAATGCAAGACCTAGTACGACAGTGCTGTCACAAAAGTAGCAGCACTTTTGTTTTTTATTTACTTGGATCCCATTTGCTTCCAATCATACACGAAATTATATTTCGGGTGTACAGCATTACTATCACAAAAAGAGCTCTTATTAGAACATTTACGGAAATTAAAAATATTGGATTTAATTTTCTTCCTTCGTTACCATGTTTACATCCAACCAGCTAACCTTATCATAAATTAATACCCATATTATTTATTTTTTTTTTTTTCAACACAATCTTTTAAAAAGCTTTTAAGCTTTAAGAAGTCAAGTCAAAAACCAAAAATGCATGTTAAAAAGTTCCAATATGTTTTCAGAAATATTTATTTAAAAAAAAAAGATTATAATAATGTAACTTCTACAAATTATACCTAGTATCGCAATTTAACTTTTTAACTTGTAAGTATTTTATCGTTTGTGTAATTTTTTAAAGCAAAATTTTTTGCGTTCTCCCAATTTATTTACACCTTTTCAGTCGCCTAAATCCAAAAATGAAGAATTGAAATAAATATTTACATCGTGGTTAATTTCTCAGGTCCTCCCCCCATTCTTGTAAAATGCTGTACTCTCTTATATGGATTATACAACTTAATATATAATGTTGTAATAAATGCTGAGCCTTGAGGAATGCTTTCCAAGGAAAATATTTCAGAAGTAAATGATTTTCATTATTTAAATTTTTGACTCAATATTACAAATTTAAAACATCTTGTTTTTTTTTATTTGCAGTGAAACCAAATTCTCCGATAAATCGTTAACTAGTCTCTTAAAAAAATAAATATAAAATACAATGAGGTAAAATTAAATAAATAAGAAGTACAAGTTAAGTTCAAAAGTACTCTCCTGAACTTCGTTGGATTTATCCTTATTATTTTTCTAATTTACTTCAAAACCTGTTAGGTCTTATTCTCAGTAGCAGATCTAAAATATCTGGATGGAACATTACTGCAGCAGAGGGGTCAAAGCTCAACTTGCTATAACTCAACGGAAACTTTATGACATTTTTCAAGTACCGACTACAAATTAATACTTCATTATATTTTATGTTGAAACACATCCTGTGAATTCACCTCATCTTTCTGAGATGGTCCTCCTAAGTCAATCGTTAAATCCGCCTGCTACCAAAAAATAATTAGGACGTCATTTGCGGCAGTGATTGAAAGATAACGGAGCTCCAAACCTGTACCAGGCCTCGGCGGTTTAGTACACCTACTTGTCCGGGAGCCCAATAAAAACTAAAGTGGGACACAGCCCCTTAGTAGACGAATCGTGAAGTCTTAAAAAGATAGATAAGGTCAGAATTAGGATAAGTAAGAAGAAATATATTTTTTTAATTGTTGGTGAGTCAAATTAAGAAAAATTAGGGGTTTATCGTTATTTATCGAGTATTTACAGCTGAATGAGCTCCGTCAGTGTTGGAGTTTACAAGGGGCTGAATGTGCTTAGTATTATCTAATTCATTTAATACAATCGATAATACTTTGTTCTCTCTCTACTCGAAAAAGCAAATCGGTTGGCATATAATAACTATCAAATACATGCAGAACACATGCGGCCCAACAGCCCTGAAATCACTACAACAATACCAAAACAGCACACTACAGAAGATATGTC
>NW_027109100.1:352428-365656 GCF_000696795.3 Halyomorpha halys
ATTTTTTATCATATATGCGATACAACACGAGGAGGCCCCTCACCTCCGGACTCAAAATAGCTCCTGAATGGATAACACATATGCAAAATTAAATATAACAGGTAACCTTAAAATACCAAAGGTAGTAAAAGGTAAGACACAACACGAATTACTTTTCTTTCTTGCACAGTAATGCACTACTAATTCACATTTTATTTCTGTTTTTAGAGGGTTTGGGAAAAAAAAAAAAAAAAAAAAAAAAAAAAAAACACATGCGGCATATGATAGTATAAACAAAATCACATAAAATGTTTATTTTCTCGGCTCCTATAGCGCATTAGCAAGAACCCTCGGACACGTATCTAATATTTTTCGACCTTGTATCACCCAAAAAAAGAAACACCTGTTCAAAATGCTCTCCTGTTGTCAGGGAAATGTAACAGTGTCTTTTACCTCAAGGTAGAGATTTTATCTGCTGTGCATCGCTTTGCGGATCGGGAGACCCTCAATCCATTAATTACTGAGTCTTCACTGAACTATTTAATTTTAGCTTTTCAAAAATATATTTTGGTCCATGTTTAACTCTGATTTTATTTTTCTACTCATTGTAGTCTTTCCTTTTTTGACTATTTGGCTTACTTATACTGACAATACTGTTTTTTACATGTTTTGATATTGAAACGTTTTGTTTTGACAAACAAATCTTATAGTTCTGAAGCTGTTCTTAATTTTTGTCTTAAACTTGCCATAAAATGAATTTCGGTCTATATTGTGTAACCGTTTATCCGGTCAATACTTCAATGAATGCTTCAGGTTTATCGACCCTATAAAAAAAAAATACTCTTTTATACTCCTAGAGAGTAAAGATTTTTTCGCCTTCTGTCAAGATTCCCTCGCCTTGGTTCTATGACCGGATATAATTAATTATACTGTTACCCTTTATCATCGCTATTTTTATATTTTCATCTTTATACTGATATAATATCATTGCTATTTTATTTTTATAAATAAATTAATTTAATTCTACATTTTTTCTTTCTAATGATTATTATTATTATCCAATTTACTAATTACTTGTATCTGTTGCTATTTTATAAAAAATAATGGATTTCTGTCATTAAACTGAGTTAACCTGATATATCACTGCTTTGTCCGAATAGCGGAACATCTGAAAAAAAAAAATTTCGGTTTTATTTTGAAACGGACTAGTTCCAAAGAAATTACCATAGACAGGGGTTTCTTTCTCTATTGTAGACTTTACAAAAAAATAACCACAGTCTACGGTTAAATTTGTTATATGTACCTATATAAGGAAAGCAGCTTCATGTTCTTACATAAGTGGTAGGCATTGAAACTTAAAATAGAATCAAATCTTAGAATAATGTTTCTACCAGCAAATTAATAGTTGCTACATCTAGAAAGTATTATCTAAAGGCAAAATGGCGATAAAACGCTAAAAACCTTTCATCATATCTCATTAAACTCAATATCATACCGATTGAGAATTTCTTGTTAATGCCGATGTAAAAAATCAGAGACTGCCTTAATTGCCTTAATCTGATGAGTAAAAAGTACAAGTTAACCTTTAAATTAGTTTACTTGTGTTGTTACAAATCAAGTTTATTAATATTTAAAATTTCAAGTATCTATTATTGTGGTACATCTACCCTAAATTATGATTCAGGGTGCGAGAAAAAAATTAATGACGTCATTAGGTTAGTATATTTTTAAAATAGTGTCTGATTTTATTTCATATAAAATGTTTTAAGAGTGCTTTTAAATTATTTTTGTATAAATAAATTATTTCTCTGAATTTTGAGTACCTTGTTTTTCTTCTTTTTATTTTATTGTTAAAGCCTACCTAATAACTATAAGGATGGAGAGTTTTTACTAAAATTTTATTATTAATAATTATTTTGCTGTTCCCTCTGAAAGGACTTTCACAAACTTATTTTTTTCTTCCTTCCTTTTTTTTTTCGCATTGCTGTATAAACTCCTACGTCAAAGGGAAAGTCGAAAAGAAAATCCAATAAAAATACTAAAAAGGTCTGCTTCATTAATTTCCCCGTAGGTTCGAGGAAAACACGTGGGCTCCTCAGCAGAGAGACAGGGGTCAGGTTAATTCGTTTCACTATATTACTCTTGGTTTTTTTCTCTCTCCCTCTATCTGCGAAAAGATCATTATTTTTTACTGCTGTAATAAATAATTTTTAAAAAATGGTGATTAAAATATTAAATAATGTTTTTTGTCAGTTAGCTTTATTATATTATTCTTTTATAGTGATCCCGTCTGGAAAAAAAAAATTACTAATGTAATAAACATTGTGTTGGAGTTGCTCATTATATCTTACTTTTCTTTTAGTAACCTTCAAGGATTTTTTTTTTTTAATTTCAAAGTTCAGGCTTCATTATTAATTGCTAATTGCTTTTTATTTCTTACTCTTCTTTGCTATCTTCATAATTCAAATCTATTAAGATTAGAGTGTAAGGGTAGTTTCTCTACCCGCCTGTATCACTCCATTATAAACTAAAATCAAATTTACTGTATGTATCATTGTACAGTTGTAAATTTCTATAAAGATAAAAAAAAAAAATCTATTGAGATTTTATTTTCAGGAAACTTGACTGCAAAATTTCTATAAAATTTCTTAACCTTATTTCGGTACATTATGTAACTAATTAACGTTCCTTAAAATTGGACGGGTAGGTTGTCATATATATTTGTACCACAGGATAAAACAAAAACTGTTAAATAAAGATGTGTAACTTTAGTAAATTGATAAAAATGGATATAATGTTCTTTACTTTATCAACATTTATTGATTGATTAAATATTAACCTCTATGTTAAGTTATTTTGTCATCTATCATGAACCAATAATATTGCATTTCTAAGTCAATTTAAACCTTTTCCAAGTCAGTTGTTATTTTTCCCATTTCAGATGTAACCTTTTCCATTTCAACTGTAAACCAACCGGTCTTGAATCAATTCATAAAAATTATCTTTCATTATTTAAAAATAATTATAATAATTCAACAATAACTTTTCCATTAATTTTGGCGTTTACATTCCACATTTGTTTTGTTTATTAGGTATTGTGCTAATTTCAACTAGATAAAAAATTTAAAAAGTCTTATATTTATTTTTAAATGCTTCTTAATACAATCATATTTTTTATTTTTTGGAAAGGGGAAGGTGGACTTTATTCATTTATTTATTTATTTTAATTTTATTGTGTAATATTACATTCTGTTGTATATTTGCAGGCAATGATAGTAGGGATCAAAGAGCACATTTACATATTACAGAAATATAGAAATTAAATTATAACAAAATAATAAATGGAAGACAAAAAAAAATAATGATTATAAAAAAATATTAATTTATCAATTTAATGATCGTTCATCAGGTTTTGAAGTTGCATATCCACATTCAAGATTGATCATTACGAATTAATTACTAGTTTGTAGAATTCTTCGGTATAGGTATAGTTTGTTAGTTCTTCAAGGATGTGATTTCCGAATTTACTGTAGTACTTATGAGCGCATTTCGATCCATTGTTACTTTTGAAGTTTTCTTTGATACAAGGACTAGTTTACTAGGTTTTTGGCGTCCTGAATGTATATTTAGATTTGGGTTTTCAACCGAGAATACAAATTTAGATTTATTGCTACTTTTATGGTTTTCTCTTGGGTATGAATAGTTCACTAGGTTTTAAACTATTCTGATTCTGTTTTTAATTAAATTATTTATTGAGTATGCACATGCTGAATTTCTAGTGTAAGGACCTCATTTATTCGAATATTCATCCTTCGTTTATTTTAATTTTTTTTTATTTTCTAAATTAGTTAAAAATGAATTCTCCTCCAAAAGATTATTCAGTCTTTTACTTTGGACGAGTAACCGAGGCCAACCTTTATCTCAGATCGTGAACCTGGTCGTAACCTGCAATTTGTTCGATGGCCAATAAGGTAAACAGGATAAGTGCATCTGATTACAGTGGGTACTGCTGATTGTATGGTACCCGATCAATTCTGAGTCGGGATTTTATTTAACTTTCGCCTAGCTTAACCATGCGAGTAGCTTTTTACTATTTATGAGACCTGTTGTCAGTTTATACTGTACACCTCACTCAATGATTATAAAAATTTAAAAAAATTTTAATATTAGTTTACTAAACAAAAGAAAACTGTTTGAACGTTCAGAATTACTAAAAAATACGTATCCATAACTCATGTATCTACGCATACAATTCTATGGCTAACTGCACAAATCTTCGCTGAAGTTTGTTAATTTACGATTTCTCATTATCTCTTAGTTCTAGTTTAGCATATTTGGCAATATAATTATTTTTTAAACCAGTATTTGGAATGTTCTAAGAGATGAATAGTGTAGAAAGTATTTGAAAAACTAAAAAAAAAATTGATTTCTCAGGGAAATTCTAACCTGGGTAAACTACTTCTTAAAACATGCGTATTTTTAAGTTCAGTACGCCTCATCATTGCGAATTTTTCTCTCAAAAGATTTTATATATGGTTTATCATCATATTTTTTATTTTGGAGTTTTGTGCAAATAAAGTTTTCTTTTCTTCTTAACTTTTTTTCTGACTTTTTAAGGGATTTTATGCTAACAAAAAGATTTAAAGAGGTATTCAGACATGTTTCATCAAAATCGTTAGGACTATTAAGCCTCTACAATCTATAGAGAATGAAATAATTTAGGCAAGGAAATGTACTGGCCGCAAATGCATTTTTTTTTAAAGCGTATTGGTCCGTTGAAGCCTAAATATCGAAAATTTGATAAGAAACCTTAAAATTTTATTCACTAAAAAGTATTTAAGAAATGATTTTCTTCTTCCACAAGCTAAGAAATGGGGCTGATAGACGAACAGTTATGGACCACCATTTTTAAAAATTTCATTTAAACGATTTAAGATACTACCTTACCTATTTGTAAATTAAAAAAATAAATATATTTTCATATTATTTTTGTTCTATTTTCCTCTGTAGAAAGATCCGTTATCCTCTTAAACTATTCAACCGAATCCTATAATAGTTAAGCGATTTTTACCGTTATTATTTCAAAGTTCAAAGTACTTGCCAAGAATGCCTTTGAGGTTTCAAGAACTATCAATAGCGAATAAACACCATAAATATAATTAAATTTATGTATAATTTGAGTGCATGAAAACCAATTTCGACCAGATTTCCCGGTTTATTTTTATTGTTACATAAATTAACATTGTTTTATAGCATTACTTTACTCCGAGATATTTTTACTCTTTGTCTTCTCAAGCCACATCTTTATTTGAAATTGATATCCGATTCATTTATTGTGATCAGTTACAGTTTTATTTTTGAACTTTTTTTTTTTTCTTCAATACTTTATATATTGAGAAATATTAATACAAACTTCCACAACCAAGGGCAATGGGTATTAGAGCTCTAGTGTACGTTAATACTGTATATATAGGATAAATAAAGAAACAAAAAAGATGATAGGTAAAATAGAAAGATAAAAACATTAATAAAAAAAAATATCTCAACTGTAAAAATAAATTAAATAATAGTAAAATATAATAATATATACACAAGGCAAATTACTTAATTTTAAACTATTAATAATTGTAAAAGGTTCTTGAGTAAGTATGCAGGTATGATGGATATTCCTTTTATTGTAATTTAAGTATACTCCAACGGAATCTACAACCGTAGCCCATCCGTCATCCGAAGGGTTCCGCAACAGAAATCCGTTTCTTTTTAATCCAACCATTCATCAGATTTTTTTATATTATAAAAATCGAGGAGGAGAAAAAGGCAGACTCTATGGACCGGAACAAATGGTAATCTGAAGAAGCAATATTGGAAGAATAGAATGCTCCCTCTGCGATAGAATTTCCTAATTCAGGCCTTGCAAATATTTTTTTCAGCGAATTTTTATCATGTGTCTTTTCCATAATATAAAATTGCCTTTATATGTCTATTCTATAATAACTTAAGACTCAGCTCTTGAGTTTTTTGAATTTACTTAATCGGTTAACTATTTATATTTAAGAATTTTGTAAATTTAAAACTAGCCATTACTTGTTAACAAGCAGTTATAAAATTAATACGGGAATTTTCAGAAATACTAACGGATAATGGAAGTGAAAGGAAAAGAGTTATATTTTTATTAAAACGGCCCGTAATACTTTTTTTATATTAAATTTCGAGTACTACTTGGTATTAGACTTTTGTTTAAAAAAAAAAAAATCCAAATGAATAATAATATTTGGAATGTAGATATCTGTTTGTTTATTCATTTATTTGGGGAGGTAGACAAAATATTATCCTTTGCTAATTTATTATTGATTTAATTATTAATTTTTTAGTTCTGTATTTTGAAAGCTGTGATTTTTATCTGCAATTCTATTCATCAGTTTCGTGTTTTCTCTGCTTAAAAAAAATTAATAAAATATGCCACTGTGAATTGCCAAAACTGGAGACTTAATTTTTTTTTGCAATAAAAGCTCAAAATGTATGAAAAATCCAAATCCTGCTTTATTGTTTAATTTATAATATTGTATAGAAAGTTTATCTAACCTTTGACATATATATACTATATGTGTATAATAAGACAAATTTAGTTCTAGTATTAAAGTTTATTCAACTGATTTAAACTTTTGCCCAAAAAGAGTAAAACGTGCGATATAAGATTACTGTTATTTCAATGTATTTTCCATGATTTGAATTCCTGTCCAGGTTGGGCTGAATTTGAAACTCCAGCACAAAAGATACAATCGTATGAAATTCCTGTATTGCAGGTTTTATTTCCTAATTATTTTTATTTGATCATTAAAAATAGTCAATAATTTTTGTAATACCCTCCTATCCTTCATTAATTTACTTTAAACAGAAACAGTGAAACTAATGATTCAACTATTTATTATTAAAGCAAGAATTGGTCATTATGTTCTCATAAAAATTAATTTCAATAAACAAATAATCATTTAATTAATTAATCAGGCTATTTAATTGCATTCTAATATTTGTACGTGTCTTTAAATTACCATGTTTAACAGAAAGGGCTGTTTGTCGATCTAATAAAGTTTTGAGTATCACAAAACTTGAGGTTTGACTAACATCACTCGCTGGGTATTGCTTCGGCTTTGTCACAAAGTTTAGGTGCTTTTATTTTTTTTCTTTATATTATTATTCTTCTTAGCTTCTTAATTATAACCACTTAATAGGTAGCTGGATTATATTTGTAGAATATGCAGATTGCCGATTAAGCCCTTTAACGAACATACGGTTAGGCGTTTCTTCCATGTTGAGCTTTTGGAATTTATTTTTTAATTTATTGAATAGCAGACTATATACAGTATTTTTTCAAAGTTTTATTTGAATTATTATGAATTTTATAAGCTACCTCAATTAAGATATGATCTGTAAGACCGATAGATTCCACCTAGCCACGCCATCGAATTATGGGAGTTGACAGTTAGGTATAGCGGTGCAGGTACCCACCCTTCCCAGTCATTCTCCGCATAATTCCTTTCTTCTTGGCTGGCTTTGAAGGATTTTCCACTGGGAGGATCCTGGCGCCGTAAGGTTATTCCGAACCTTCGGTCAGCGAAAGAACTGAAGAGCCGTTTGTCGGCTGTGACGAATTATCAATCAAATCAGATAGTGTTGATGGGTTGATGTTGAAGGTTCATAATTTATTGATGGCTGTACTTTTGTCTCCACTAAAATTGTATTATTTTTAACCTGTGATAGAAAATACTAGTCGAAAATTATACTAACGACTCAACACTCAAAAACAAAAATCCAATAATTATCACATACGGTCAACTAATTAATAATCTTTCAGTAACGATTCAAACAATTTTTTGTTAAAAATTTAAACTGAAATGTGCATCTATCTCAATGTTTATAAATTATTATATAAATAACAAACCATTGTGTAACATTTTATATTGTTTTTCTTAATATCATTGTTCAATTAAATAAATTTATAAAAGTCCTGATACAGTTCACCTGTACTAACTTCTGATAAGGTCATTTAATTAGTAAAAATAATAGTAGTGAATAACGTATAAACAGTATAAGTAACCAAGTATCATAGATTAGAAAATGGCCAGGGAAAATTTGGAAAAACGTGGATAAGTTAAGGAATTTCTACAAGCTACTTTGCACAACACCCTGGATTAAATCACCTTCCGAAAACAGTCATTTATGGAACGAAGCCACAATTCCAGCTGTGGCAAAAGCAATTAAACCTGGATTCTACTCTGGGAAAACTCATTTAGGAAACTAAGCACGGCAGGTAAATTAGATCTGTAAATGGAACATAAGTGCTGCTAACTTCTGAACTCAGCTGTGTACAGTGTCCTGTACCACATTAAGATCATTATTGTATATTTTACTGTTGTTCGGCGTTAATGTAGCATGAGAAATGTTAATTATTCTTGAAATAATGAAGTTGTGTGAAGATATAGAAGCTTTGATATCTTTTTAATTCGCCATCAAATCTAGAGAAAATACGATAGTCGGTTTGTCTTTTTTATGTATTTTTTTGTTTACTTATGTGTTTAGATTTCATCGGTTTTGCAGTTCTATACAGTTTATTTAAAAAAATAAATGAATAAAAACCGAGAAACAGAGCTCTCTCTCTCTTGAAAAACAGCTTTTTAATTGTTTCGTTATTCTACAAAAGTCCCAAACATAATTTTTGAACAGATTGGAGTATTAGAGCACTTACAAGACAAATTATCTATACTTCCAATTAATTACAAAATATTATTAAAAGATTTAAAAAATTTTTCTAGCTCTTATCGAGTTTTGCTGCTACTGTCCATCTCAAGAAATAACATAACAGTAAAAAAAATGTATTGTTATATAAAGAATACTAGGTGGCAAAGCGATGGGTTGATGTAAGGTGGCATTCCATCTGGCCCAGTATCCATCCGCTGCATAACAATGGGTTCTACTACGAGTCTCATCTTGTGCAAGAGCTCTTCAGTTCGAGCACGAATTATATCTCGGAGACGTCGATAGCCTTCTTAACTGCGTCTTTAACCGGACGATTGTTGTGTACAACAGTCTGATGCTTCATGCCGTAATAAAAAGAATTATATATCGTTTTATGTCTAAAATGGAGATTAGGTCGTTGCTTCTACGTCGTAACTTAGTATTTACGGTTAATCCCTCTATACGAGTATCTCTGCTACTGAATATTACTCTTCAGACCTGATACTAACGTATCCAACATATGTGCGTACATGTTGTAATTGCATCATACTTTTCCGTTATATTGTATATTGTAATGTTTTTACGAGTTATATGTAAATTACATTATAAAATTTTTAAAATATTATTATTATTCTCCAAATTTTTTAATAATAAGGTTATAAAATACAAGAATAACTGCTGGCTTAAGAATTGGAATTTAGCTAATTGTTTAGATTTGGCTGTATACTCGATAGGGATTTTGAATATGTGGAATGATGGGGAAATTCAATTGCATACTTTTATTAGTAAAAATGAATTTATGATAACTCTTATGGACGCTACTAATAAATAGTTTTTTTGTTGCTTTCTTGCCCTTCTTTCCTTCAATCATCTCATGCGTTCATCTAATGATCTTCCCACGTTTTCTTCTTCTTTTTTCTTTTTTTTTTTTTTAGCTTAAACAAGTTTTTTTAGGATTATTTAGTTATAATTCATTATAAATTGTCGTTTATAATTAAAAATAAAATTATAAATTATGTTTCTAACAAGCATTTAGAATGCTTCAGGAGATTCTTAGTTTCGAATTGTTCGAAACATCTAATAAAAGAGAACCGGTTTCCGTGGGACCCAGAGCAAAATACTTCTTTTATAAACATAATTGGAACGTCAACTGCTGTATCTTACCTAATACTGGTCTAATTTATTTAATTTTTTTTTTTTAACATTCTTTAAATTTCTGGAAGATTTATTTCACATTTAATAATTGTGTGTGAAAACTACACTCTCCATTCCCTTTTTTTAAATATATACATAGTTTTATTTAAAATATGCGATCCGAGAGATATGTCTGTCCTGTATCTTATAAATATACTGGTCCAATTTATTTAATCTCTTTATTATATAAAAAAGTTTTTAGTGATCGTCCTGTAATATTTTATTTTACATATAAGGTGGAATAATAAAAATGGCTCGAAAAAATTGAGTTCAACTGATGAACGTCGTGATTTACGACAGGAAGCTGTAAACGAACAGCTGAAAACATGTATATTACAATTAATAAATTCGAACGTCTAGTAAAATTAAATGAACAGTTGTTTAATTTGTAAAATTGTTGGTGAACAGGGAGTATCCCCTAGTTTTTATTTTAAAAAATCTTGAAATGTAAATATTGGTCTAATTTATTTTTAAACAATCTAAAATTTTTAGGCGATCCATTTTACATTCAATAGTGTATGTAATACACTCTTCTTTCCTTTTTTTTTTTTTATAGTTGCTTGTGTAGGCGTAAAACGTGTGTATCCTGTATTTTTGCTAATATTGGTCCACTTTATTGATTTAATTTTTTTAAATCTCAAAATTTTCAGAAGATTTATTTTACATTCAATAATTGAGTATGAAAACTACAATCTTCCTTCCTTTGATTTTTTTTTTTTTTATGGTTTTATTTATAACATGTATATCTTTGCTTATACTGGCGCAATTTATTTATTTTATTTTTTAAACAATCTCTAAATTTCCGGAAGATTTTATAGGATATTTTACATTCAATAGTCGAGTGTGAAAACTAAATTCTTCCTTCGTTCCCTTCCCCCTATACAGTTTTATTTAAAACATGTCTATCCTTTTACACCAGATTTCTGGATTCTACTCCATTCTCAGGAATTAACTTTTACCTTAGCATTCTTTTTTACTCTATCAAATCTATTTTTAGTACTTTGTAATTTCCTTCGTAATGTTATAAATATACTTAACATGTCATAGCATTGCTTAACCATCAAATTGGTGTCTTTTAACTCTTTACACAACTCTCTCATTGGATTCTCATTTGAAGATTTACTGCCATCGTAATTTGTATAAAAAAAAATTGATGTAGCACATTTTGTATATAGTTTTATATCTTGTTCGCGACTAGTGGTTTTGTAAGTAATAAAAAAATTATCCTTTAGTCTCAACCTTTTGTATGAAATCATATTACATTTCCAACGTTTCGGGCGAATGCAAATTTTGTTAGATCGTGCCTTCAATTGTTGTGCTTACAAATTGAGCAAAAGTCATAATGATAATCATAATGGAAATTATGGAAATCATAATCAAACATTTTCAATTTTCGATATCCTTCACACTTTTGCCGACGATGTGTTTCACAAAAGGAGCAGTTCGCGTGATGCTATTGCTCCTGTATGATCGCCCGACCATGACTCACTATCTCGGGTATATTCCTGTTGCTGGAGTAAGATCTGGCTCGGTTATGATAATATTCCGCAACTTTTACTAACCCAAGAGTTAGTAGCTGCTTGCTCGCCATCTATGAGATTCTATTGAGCAATTTCCTTCAGGTTGAGTATGTAGGTGTTATTGCAACTCATTCTCGAGAGGATGGTAGCCCAATTTCACTGAGGGCCTCCGGTATTGCTTAACCCTCCTGATTACTCTCAATCTTGTCATTGTTTTAAACAATAAAAAGAAAATAGATAGAGTCTTCTATCTAAAATTGGTATATCAACTTTTGAAAAATCATTATGAGAGCTAATCAAACTGACTATGTATGTTGTAGACTGTTTTTGACTAAGTTGATTGTAGAATTTTCCAAAAAAATCTTTACTCTTCAGAAGTTGATATGTTAACTTTTGATAGAAAACTCCATGATTATTATACATTTACCATAATATTGGATTATTGTTTTTAAAAATTATTATGCATACTCTCGGATTTCTTTTCTATTCGGTCGATAAACATTACAAGATTCTTATCGTCCATAGAAAGTCAAGAAAGCTGGTGGAATTTTTTTTTGAGAATTTTTCTTTCTATTAAAGCAACTATATTACAGTTCAGTATCTACTATCTTCAAAGCAGTTTAGTGAATTGTGAACCATTACATATCTGAGATCATGTATCTTTTGAAATGCAAATTTACGAAATCATGGTGGTAATTTTTTACCATTAGTAAAATAGGCAATTAGTCTCTAATTATTTTTTAGTTTTTGTACTATCTACTAACAGTTTTTGATGAAACTTCATGTACGTTTAGCGTTTTCAATGGAAGGAAATAAAGGAGACTTTTCGAGAATGACTATTTAAAATACAATCCATTGTTTAACTTAATCACTTGAGCAAATTAATACGTAATGTAGAAGAGATAAGTATTGTGAGTGTTAAAATGATTCTTCAGCAAGATGTTGAAAAAACAAAAGAATTTCGCTCATTGATCTTGATTTTTTCCTTATGTGGGCTCCTATGTAATTTCTCTTTAAATTTATCTGCTGTTTTATTTATTAAAAATATGTTGTTGTTTTTTTTATCATGTTTTATGGTTAAGGTTTGTGTTTTTGCAAACGACTGACCTGGGTCCATATCAAATTAACTTGACAAAACTCAACTTACTACTCTAATTATTATTTTATATTTTAAATAAATAAAGATTTATTTATTGATTAATTTACTTCCTTAGACCGGTCTTGACATAGGTTGCACATAAATGCCAAAACTTACTGAAACTGCAACAATTTCAATAAAAAGTTCTAATACTTATTTGACCTACATCATTATCAGGAACTTACTAACTCCATTTGTACAATCAAATATTACATTAATATATAAACGGTACCACGATAAACTTACTAACTCCATTTGTACAATCAAATATTACATTAATATATAAACGGTACCACGATAAACTTACTAACTCCATTTGTACAATCAAATATTACATTAATATATAAACGGTACCACGATAAACTTACTCAAATTCTCTAATCGAAGGACTATCGACACAAGACGACGTTTACACAGATTCTGGATTAGGGATCTCCTAAATTAATTTACAAATTTAAATTTTTATGCTGAGCTATGATTTCATGATCTATGCCTTCACGACATTAATTCATCACACTTGCTGATTGTAAAATATTTGTTACTGTTGTGAATAAATTAAATAAATAAAAAAATAGTTTTGTTTAAAAGTCATTTTTTAATTTTATGGTCTGCTGGTAGGATTTAGCTCCGTTTTTATGTGTGCTTCAGTTATACTGAATTTCTG
>NW_027109100.1:365706-368846 GCF_000696795.3 Halyomorpha halys
TATATATAATGGTTCAATAAGTGAGTAGCTCCGGACGTGAGGAATAAACACACATTTACAAAACTAAAGCATTAAAAAATTTTCAATTATGAATAAAAACCACAAACATTAACTTGAAGGAAAAGAAGGTGTGCTTTTTATAGAAAATGTGTCTTTAGTTCCAACATTTTTTATAAAAGCCACATCTTCCTTTTCTTCTAATTAATGTTGGTGTTTTTTATTCATAATTGAATTTTTAATGATTTAATTGTCTATATATGTGTTTATTTTTTAAATTCTATGTTATTTGGAGTGTTGGCGCAATGAGGAAGTAGTTCTGATCTTCACCCTGACAGGAGGAGAACGGGATTCTGATGTCCCAGTGCGATTTCTTAATGATAATGTATTCATTAAAAAAAAAAGTTATCTCAGAAACTGATTTTTTTATTTATTTAGAGTTTTATCAATGAGTTGATTTTCCACATGTCTGTATCATGTCGTATATCTAACATTAAATTTACTTATTGTATATATTTTTAATACATATCAATAGATAAATTAAAATGTTATTTTATTTTTTTAGTCTTGTAGAATGAGATTCCTTTCCTTCCACTTATTGTTGTATACCTCCTCATTTGTTACATCATAGCAAGGAGTGTCAATAGAGTTGGCTCTTTTTCCCGTTTCAGAATGTCTTATTGTAAGTTTTGTATTCTTGGCGTTTGTATGTCTGTTGAATACGGATTAAGCCTTGTTTGTCCCGGATAATTTCGTTGAAATAGATTGTACCCCTTGGAGTAATTTTTCCAATCCTGAGGGTAGTTGCGACAACGGAATCATATCGGTCCCAATTAGAGCTATTGGGTATGGTGTAAAGCCCAATTACCTGAGTAGCATTTCATAGCGCTGTTTCTCAAGTTGCCTTTATTATTTAGGTTAATAAGAGGAACTGTTGTATAACTGCGATTTCCTCTAAGCTGTGACATTTGCTTGAGGTAGCAAGCAGGTGAGTGAAGTCACAGTCGCACCTGGCGAAAGTAGACGCGGTGAGGGACCTTGACTCCCGTGATCCAGTCATATCCCGGTGCGAGTCCTTGGGGATATTTCATTTCAGATTCAACTCGAGTTTCCCTAATATTCAGTTTTCACGCATTGATTCCTCCTAGTTTAAGTCTAACATCAGAATTATTTGGTGACTAAAAGTTAAAAAAAACTGGTGCAAGGTGCGCATCGGACAACATTCACTTACCACCCACATGTCTAGTTTTTTCTAGAATGGTGGGCTCGTGTTGAAGTTATCGCTAATTTAGTTTTTTTTCGTGGGAGGGGGGATTCGTAGACCAGGAAAGGCGAAAATTGTGAACACAAAATTTTTATTTTTGTATTGTTAATAAAATTCGTATTTTAGGGTTTATTGAGGTTGGTATAGTGAATATAAATTTTATTCCTGCCAAGAATACAACCATTTAACAATAGATAAAGTAGCCATAATGCGATTTGGAAACATCGGGAGTTCTCAACTTTTATTCGAATCAAATTTCTCTATTTTTCTTTTGCTCTCCTTTTTATTCATAAAATTCTTTAATATTTTATAATTATACATTTTTTATTATTGCTAACAATGAGAACTATTTTTTTTCAAATATATAAAATTGGTGTTACTTTAGGGAAGTAATCGGTTGATTTCATCTGAAAAGTTGGTATAACATCCCAGGCATATACCTACCCCCCCCCCTTGCATATGTAAAACAGTTTTGTACGACAAGTGAATGATATTGTTTAAAATAGTGATAAGAGAATTAATAACTTATATGTTAAAATTTCGATTAAGAAATGGATAGAACGTTCCCTGAGGTAATAAAGTGTAAACATTTTAGTTGTAAATAAAAAAAAAATGAATATGCTGTTAAAATTGAATGGAATAATTACAGGGATTACCTAAAGATGGGGAAACACCCTGAACCGTTGTTACTAGAAATAAAGATGGTTTTAACTAGTATTATATAGGACGTATCTTCCAAATGAATAGCTAATAATAACTTGCTAGAAAATATTCAAAGGTAATACCTCTGAAAGTACTTTTGTTCATTCATTATTGTAACGATCTATTTACATAATCTAATTTTCAAAAGGTTATTCCTTTTTAGCAGACATAAAATAGCTACCAAAAACCAAAATCTGGTTAATACCAATGGGTGTTGTATAAAACTCATAATAGGGATTAAGATAACGAATGTAGAGCGACCCTAGTTTACCGTATACTCTAAAATCCCTAGCCAGGACCACATTAAACCAATTACTTGAGAGACAAAGCCTAAGCCAGCCATTCATACCCAACTGTAGGCCTACCCTTTGTGTAGTACGGGCGCCAAAATATTTTTCGAATAGAACTGTTTTATCTGCAGTCCAGGCGAGGAGGGTAAGAGGATTCCCTATGTCTGCCGTATCGAGATAGTACTCCAATTGAAATTCAAATGTGGTGGATTTTAATAATCTCCTTTTTTTGTGTATAAAACTGTCCTAACGATTCCGCCATATGGTATGTTACGTTATTTTATATTTTCGAAAGTTTAGTAGATAGAAGGTAGTAATTTCCTCTCCCACTCAGCCTCAAAACGTTATAGGACAAAATTTTAATAACTATACAGACGGTTATTTTTTACTGGTTGTACATATGCAGTGTATAAGGCAATCCAATGCAGTTGGGCTGTACAACCTTATCAACATATTAACTAAAAATAAAAAAAATGATATAATATATACAATAAATTGATTAAGTATAAACTAAAATGGATAAAAATAAAATAATACATGCACATATATTTACAATATGTATATATTATTTTATATAAATAATTAAAATAAAATCTTGAACACAATCGTATCTATACACAATATTTATTTTTTACCCTGGGAACTCCGAATAAAGCCCTGCCACACTAATATGGATGGCATGGCATAACTCTTAGATCTCAGCCGCGTCATTGGTATTGAGAGCCTTAAGGCTAAATGTACCGATTTTTAGTAAGATTTTTTTTCAAGAGATGGCAGCACTTTCGGGGCAAATTTACTTTTCTTCTCATTTGAATACGGAATAATAAATTTCCCATCTGTAAACGGATTTACTATCTAGAACCCCATAGAAGTTACTGAAATTAGTT
>NW_027109100.1:375401-375940 GCF_000696795.3 Halyomorpha halys
TGGTGCGTCCCAGGAAGGGTACATTTAGCCTTAATAGTAGATCCCAGGGCCACTGCCATTTCAACCTTCCGGGGAGAGGGGGATTGTAAGGATGAATGGAGCTGGATACGGATTGCACTAGAGGATTAGGATAATGAGTAAGGTTTTGATGGAAGTTTGAGAATTTTGATGGGATGAGATCATTTTAAGGTCGTGATGAAGGGAAGGGTCTTGTTTGTAACATAAGGAGGGACATCGGCTATTGTTCGAAGGACTTTTGACTGGAAGGATTGGATAGGTTTGATGTTCTATGGCTTAGCTACCACCCAAAAATTCAAGTCTATACGTCCAGGTAGTTTAAGTAAGGCCTTGTGGATTAGTAGTTTTCTATTGAAAGATGTGAGTGTCTGGTGAGTAATCTGTAAAACTGTCCAAATCGTCTTTTAAGTTCTTATCTTTTTGGTCGGGCATGTGGATTCAAAGCAAACTATAAATATCACATATCTCATCAATATCATATTTCACAAAGTTAATTCTTTTTTAAAAAAAATAATAATAAA
>NW_027109100.1:376177-392602 GCF_000696795.3 Halyomorpha halys
ATATCTAATATAATAAAATAAAACTGATTTAATAGTATCGAAATGTCAATGAACTATTTTTTATTATTTAATTATCTTTGATAAAGACAACTAAATTTAGGTACTAATAAAATAAAATCACATTCGCATCTATATGCTATTTTTTCATTCAGCCTTCTCCAAGGTGAACTCCAAAACAAAGCTTTGCTACCCTCATGTGAAAGCAGGGCTTGAAGAGATCCCAGTGCTTCTCTCCCAGCCACGTCACTGTTATTGAAAGCCAGTAGAGACTGAGTAAGAGCGCTTGAGTCGCATAAGATATCTTTGACTTTTATTGGAACCAACTTATTAGTTGTTTATCAAACCCCGAATATTTAGTGTTTGTTTATTATTATTTTTTAACTAAGGATAGTATTATTAATGGGTAAGGACGGTTATGTTTCAGACTATTTAATAATTAAAGTAAGCTTAAACCCGTTGATCTTGATGAATTGTACTATCGCTTTAAGGATATAAAAAAAAACTGAAAACTGTCTATTAATCTGTCCGCCATTCGGTATTTACTGATTCGTTGAAGATATGATAAAAGTGCACTATTATTGGTAAAAGTATATAAGGGTTGATGTAAGGTTGTCCGCTATTTATAGCCTCAACCGTTGCATAAGTGTTGCGTTTCCCCGTCCTTGGATTGGTGTTTGGTCAAGCCACGGTTGGTAGCTGCATTAGTCGGTTCAGTCTGTGCCGGTTCAGCTCGGTGTCTCCATCGCGATGGAAATAACTTGTATGTTTTCTTGTTTATAACCGTACAATTAATTAATTAATTAAGATGGGAGCTCAAGTTACTGCGCACTGCCCGCCCAACTTTATATTCCACAAGGAGGTGTAAGTTATTTTATTTATCTTTTATCATTCGTAATCGTCCCATTGTTGTGTAAATAATTATAGTCCCATTCATGTTGATGTTTATCAAATTTTCCCCTTTTCTTGCGTGAAGAATTGCAACTCGAGCATCATTGCAAGCTTTAGTCCTTTCTGCCTGACCTCGATTTCATAAAATCCTCTTACACATTATACTCCTACAGTCTACTATTTTAAACAATTTTGTTTCCTTTAATTGTGATTTATTGTAAAGGGGCTATTTCATGACATTTCTAGTTTTATTAGAAACTTTGTATATTTCGTTGTACGAAATTATTTATTTGTTATGTTTATAAATGACAATCGAGACCATTTTCCTTTTTTTTTTTTTGTAAAAAATAATCATTTAGAAAATATTGCATAAGTTTGATAGATTTCTTGCCCTTCTTCCTGTAATATAAAGTTCATTTAATTGGAGATCCAGTGCGTTGAGCGTTTTGGATTGAAATAGTCTTCCAAAAAGTTGATGTTTTATTTTTAATTATGAATTTACAAGCACAAGTATGATTTGAGTATTTATGAAATAATCCAAATTGTGTGCCCTAATTTTCTCTTAATAATGTTAAACTATCCCAAAATTTTGTCACTTTGTTTATCTTGTTGTTGTCATGAGATTCATTTTATAAAAGCACAAATTTGTTATTTTAAATCGGAGGTTTTAATTTTATTATTTTTTTTTTTTTAGAAAGTATTAAATCAAATTAAATTTTCATGATAATTTAAATTTAAATTATTGTAGAATAATTGTGTCAAATATGTTATTATTGTATTTATGATTTATAAGTAAGTCTGTAAAAAAGTTGAGACAAATATTTCTGAAATTAATTTATTTTCTCCAATTTATTAATTCTTTAATTATTTATCAATCGTCTAATATTTTTCATATATTGTTGAACTTGGCTCATGTGAGTGAAATAACGTTATCTGTATAAGTCCAATTTTTACAGTTTTATAAATCATTAGCAAATAAAATTACATTGCGTTCTATTTCCCCAATTTAACCTTTTAACAATTAAGAATGGTACCATATAATTTTTAATTTTTTTATATACTTCAACTGATTATTTAGTATCTTTAATTGTCCAATATTTAGTTAGTTCATTTTTGAATTGGCAAGAAAACCGAAAGTTACCTTGAAATACAAAAAAAAAACAAACATAAAAAAGTTTTCTATACGCCACATTTGCTTTGCTTCCAAGGATGTTATCGTTTCGGATCGTTAAGTTATGATATAATTATTTTATGTTTAAAAAAATAATTAACATTAGACAAGTAACAAATATAAATAAAATAAATAGGAAGTGTTTAAAATACTTATTTTAGCTTATAGATCATTCCAAAACCGTACTACTGTTTTAAGTAAATGCTTTGACTTGAATATTTATTTTATTATAATTACTACTTTTCTTAATAATTGTTATAAACGCTTACAATGTATTTGTATTTCTTAATCTCTCTCTTTCTAATTTTTTCCCGAATTACGTTAGTGACATTTTTCCTCTCCTCTCTTGTTTCTGTTGTCATCCCGAAGTACTCGTATCCGGAGTATTGACCCTTGGTCACCTTCTATCACCAACTGCAG
This sequence comes from Halyomorpha halys, assembly GCF_000696795.3. Classification (NCBI taxonomy): domain Eukaryota; kingdom Metazoa; phylum Arthropoda; class Insecta; order Hemiptera; family Pentatomidae; genus Halyomorpha; species Halyomorpha halys. The sequence goes on from NW_027109100.1 coordinate 378,657, forward strand.
GTACCTTACAATCGCACAGTACACACAACTTTTATATGTTATGGAAGCGCTAGGAACTGGAAGTCTAAATTAGTATGTATTTTAGGAACAGCGGTTAGCTAGCGGAACGGAACGGAAACCAGAGCGTTCCTCGGCTCTGCTCTTCCGGTGTTGGTACGCCCTCACTGATGTATATATTTATATATACAACTAATACCGTATATATAATGGTTATATAAAGATAGCCACTGTTATCGTGAATCAACTGCATTAATCCTCATCATGGAATATTTTTTTTATTCTGTGAAGTTCAACTATACCAACCTGACTTAATCTTTTCCTGTGCCACTTTAATTTTTTGTTTGTTATAGTCGATTGTTTCTCTCTCTGTTCTCTGTCAAAAAAAATCATACTAATATAATATATTGATTGTATATAGAGTGATTTCTTTCGAAATACAATATTTATTTTTTCTTTCCTTTGTGCTAATATAACATAGTGTTTGGCCCATTTAAAATTATAAAAGCATTTTGTTTATAAACTAATATAGTTTAAACCACAAATTGATCCTTTTCTCTCAATATCTTCATTATTTTCCAACGTTTCGTTGAAATATTTTGAGCATTATCAAATTGCCCTTAGGCCCCCTAAAATATTCATCTTTTTTATTTATATTTTATTTACCACAAGACTAGGATACCTTAAAATTGATGTTTCTAAGTTTAAAATATTTTATATTGCAGGCTATTATGCCCAAGTCGATTCGTCTTCAAAAACAATTATATTTATTAATTAATATCACAGTATTTTATCTTCAAGTATAAACATTTATAATCTTATTTAGTTCTCTTTAACTATTAAACAATTAGCTTATTGGTTAAGAGAATGTAATTAATAGAGCCCTAACCTTATGAAGTTAGGTTTTGTTTACCTCTAGTCTAATTACAGGATTTTGTGAAAATTAATAAGAATAGATTCTCTACCTAGAAACATAAACATAAAGAAAATAAGAATTTTTTATTGGTCAAGTTCTGCAAACGTACTGATTCAATGATTTTTTTTTTAATGATATATCTTCTTGAAAAATTTCCACTCTAGTGAATCGCCCGACATATTTCAACCTATAAGAGTTGTCGCCCCTCAGGAGAGAAAATGTTTTCCCGACATTTCTGGAGGAAATGAACCGACGGGAGTCGGTCCAGGATATTGACGTGAAAATGACAACGTTATTGCATCGAGTTCCCCCGACTACATCCCTTCATATTTTACAATTTATCGTTTGTTTTTTATTGTAAATTTTATTGTTTCACAATATATATTGCTAAATAAACTATTACAACTGTTGTGCTATAATAACATAATAGTTTACTCTGTACAATATATTAATTTGTCTTAAATTTAAAACCTACTAGTTGAGTCTGATATAAATAGAACTAATCATTCATAAGTTTAAGGAATCAACCCTAAGTTTAGAGACGGCATGAACAATATGATTAATTAGGCGGATAATCCATTCATTCCATGAACGCTCACAAAAAGAGCATCAGTTATTTTTAAAAAAGTTGCTATAAGTATAAGAAACGATTTATTTTTGTATTAAAAAATTATTAGAATTGTATTTACTAATTATTAATGGTTTGACCTGATTAACGGTGGTGTTGAACTTAGTTTAGGCAGGTCTTCATGTTATAAAGAACTTTTATACTTCATTTCTCATGGTTGAAAGATTAACCTTCAAGAAAGTTTTCAAAGTGGCATATTCCTTGCAAACTACTCCCAAAAGGGTAATGGCTCCATCTTTGTTTCAGCTCGGAGGTGACAATAGTAGGGCAGCAAAGGGTGGAGTGGGGGTGGGGTTCTGGCCCTTTAGGGAAGAAGTGGAGCACTTCTTTGTCTTCTCCTTCTATAGAATAACCTTTATATTTTTACTTCTTTTTCTTTATTTTTAAAAGATAAGAAACAGCAAATGAAAGATCAATATTTCATCATTTACTGTTGTGTTAAAGCAACCAAATTATCATATCTTAAAATTATAAAACAAAATAATTTATATTGAGGTGTAGAAGAAAATAATTTATAGTTTAAGGGTCGCCAAGTTGATCGATAACAATGTTATATGAATATTGTTTAGGGTCAGTTCATGGTTTTGAGTTCCATTTATACATTTTATATGGACAAATATCTAGGCCATTTTAGGCTAGAAAATGTCATTTTAGAAATAATTTTATTAAGTCAACCTCCCCCCCCCCCCTAATATCCACATTATTATTTATTTTTATGTATGAATTATTAATATGTACGCAAAAAGCACGTAAGTGCTAACCGTTAGTTAGTATTAGCTTTAAATAATTCTATCTTAAAATTTGCTTTTTATATTTTTATAGTTTAAATACAGTAAAACCTCTTTTAAACGGTACGGATTAATCATCTTTCGGATTAACCAGGCTAGTAAGGAAAATTAAAAATGATAGAGAAAAGGAAGCGGTAAGATGTTCCTATCGCGTAAGAAATAAAAAAATTTAAATTTAAAATTACTGAAATTATTGAAAAATAAAAGAGAAAATAATAAATTGTTTCAAAAATGACTCTTTTGTATTCCAACTAAGCTAAAGTAATCCGATTTCTGATTTTCAGCCTTTCTTAACCACAACATCTGATGAAACCTATTACCTTTTTTCTTTTTCCCATTGTTTTTTAATCACGGTTGAGTATGTAGAAACGTATGAAAAAAAAGCTACAAGATAAATGCTGAAATGCAATGTATATTTTCTGTTTTATTTATTTTTTTATTAATATTTTGAGAAAGTCTAATTCGCTTGCGACATCCCTGGCCTACGCTTGGGACACCCACTTTGGGAATCGCTGCCCTACTATCAAAGAAATACCGAACCGTGCTGTCATTTTGGATTTGTAATTAACAGAAAGCTTGTTTTACCATTATTTTGACATTTGCATTAAAAAATAAAGTGAAACAGTACGAAGAAGGCACTTGTAGTCTGTCTCCCCTCCACTTTCTCATTACCCCCTTCACTACAAATTTTGAATAACAGATTTCAAACTTTCTCAGTGTATTATCTGTATACGTCCAATCTGTCCATCGTTAGTTTTACCGTCATTCCGAATAACCGTGTTAACTAGAGATTCGATTTTTAAAAAATACATAAGTACCCTAAATAACTATAGGAAAAATCGATATAAAACTCTCTATTTATTTACACATTTTTATTCAAATTTATTTAGATGTAAATCATGCAAACATACTCGATTGTAGTGTTACTCTAAACCTGTCAGGGGAGCTGCCCGTCAATGAATGACATCAATAAAATTCCATTGACAAAAAGCCACGAGAGGACCAGGAGCTCATGCCGACAGAGGAGCTCGGATGTAGGAGTAGCTAATAGAGCCGTGCGGGTTTGACTAGGCAACGCCTTATCGAACACTATACCCCCACCTTGCTAGCTCCTTCCTGTATAGGAGCTCCTGGTTCTAGCTGCAATACAGATCAATGATTATTCCAATGGGGATTTTCTATTTCCATTTTACTTCTCATGTAAATAAATGGTAATTATGAAATATATTCACATTTTTCATATCTTTAGGCCTATTTATAATTACATTGATCAATTTCTAAATTGTTTTTATTAACTTTAATTCATTAATAAAATGATTAGAAAAATCAAAGTTCGATGCCAATACCATACACACATCTAACTAATCAAACCAAAATCCCTAAAATCAGTCTTGACGCAATCCTCTCCACCTACGTCAAGGTCTACTCTTCGAACGCGATTCTTATTGGCCCAAATGCACCTGAATTTTATTTACCCATATGGCATTTGGCGTTGTATGCTCTTATAAATTCTCCTGTAAACTCATCCTTCCCCTGTCTGAATACTTTATGCAATACTTTATTTTCAAAAATCTTAAGGCCCTGTTCCTTCCTTGATGTAAGAGGCTATGTTTCGTAACCGTATTGAACAGTTGGAATGATAATAGTTGTTTTATTTCTAACATAAGTTTCTGGGCAGAAGGCGCGTTCTAAGCAATTTCGAAATTGAAAAATAAGTTTCCCGCTTTTAATCATGGCGATATTAGTAAGTGTTCTTATCGATTTTAATTGGTTTTAGTTACTTTAGTTAGTTAAGGTTCATTATTGATTAAATATTTCGATGTATTTTTACTTCGTCAACTAAAGGGACAAGTAATGACAGTTTCTATGGTCGGGTTTTTTCAAGAATTCTAAACTAGTCTATCCATACACCTTAGGAATATTAATTATACGATGCTAACACTAAACTAGTTAACACCTAGACAAACCGAATATTTGTCAATATATTGTCCTTTATCACGTTAAGCTATGTTAAATTCAATGCTACTTTTTTAATAAGATATATATCATATTTGTTGCCCTCCTGTACGTCTATGGATCTATCACTCTTGTAAATAAGTGATGTTTAGCACGACATTTTTGAGGTATGGACAGTAAATTTGTAGAACGCAAAATATCAAATACAATTTTTTTTTTAAATAGTAGATTTTAGCAATCCATTTCATGAGAAAATTGAATTTTTTATTGGTTCTTAAAGGACTTCAGATTAAAATTGTAAAATTGCACCTACATGCTCTGAGGATTATTAATCCTTACCAACCAGTTTTAAGGAAGTAATGTTTTTTGTTTTTACTGATCGTTCCTTGTTGTGTTATAAAATTTAATCCCATCTAATAGCTTCATTAGGTTATTTCTTTACAGTTTCGTAAAATGCGATCATAATCAGCTCGTCGAAGATTGGATATGAACAGTTAAAGTCATAAGTAAGACATTACTCGCTCTGTATTACAGAGCCATAACCAATCTGGTCTTCGTCTCGCTTATTGTGTAATATCTCACACTTTACCCTGGATATTGTTTAACGGAATGAACTATCTATGGTCAATTACATAAACCATAACTAATGGAGAAATACATATACAGCCGACAACTGTGTAAGAGTTCCGCCATTTTGTACATCATACGAAGCCCACTTGTGCCCGTCTAATAAGTCGTTAATATTCTGTAGTGATTAAAATCAGTAAATTTCTATGTTAATTAAATATTAATTGTATTTAAAATTGCATATCTTGCTGTTTGGTTGTTGATAATAATCAGTTTTAACTGTACGAAATACAATTACAATTTTTGCAGGTGCTCAAAATATTAATATATTGTATGTTTTTATCTAAAAAAGATTTTTCCAGACTTAATGATGTACAAATTGTCTCTAAAAAAGTGTTGAACCCTTTTTACATAAAACTGACGATATACTTACTTTACTAAACTAACAATAAATCTTACTAAACAAATATACCGAAGTGATATTATAGACATTAAAACATTGAGTTTTACTAGTTGGAAGATCTCTTTTTTTTTTGTGACTTTGACTTTTAACAGTGTGATACCCTAAATTAATTTATTTCCATTTAATGGGTTTACCTTGCAACCCCACAATATAAGTGAATGAAAACAACCACCTGCATAAAATAAAATGATCCTTGTAAATACTATACGGATAGTAAGAAAATTAAAATTTTCTGATTATGAGAGATAGTTGACCTTGGATGACGTACGAGGAGATGGTTGGGGGTGCGGTCAAAATGCAACACAAATAAGTTGGTGTAACCTATTTAATTGTGCCAACGTTTCGGCCCAATAAGTATAGAAAATATGATAAAGATGCAAAATATAAGTAAAGTTTAGCAAAAGAAATGAATAGAAGTAAAAACCTTTTTTTTTTTTAAACAATAATAATATATTGAACTTCATTTTTATTTTATTTCCTTAATTATGTTATTTTACCCACTTTTTCAATTAACTTTTTCCATTATATTTCCCACTTCTCTCATCACTTCATTTCATTAATTTTATTCTGTAAAATTATCCATTTTATGTCATATTGTTTATATTTTATTTTTTATTTTCTATACTTATTGTGGTTGTTATCTTGTTCTGTTCTTAGCCCTGAAGAAGGCTAGAAACTCTAGCCGAAACGTTGGCACAATTAAATAGGTTACACCTACTTATCTAAGTTTCATTTTGACCGCACCCCAACCATCTTCTCCTCGTAAAATTTTCTGAATTCAGATAAACTGATAAAAATTGTCTCTTGATATTCCTCTACCTGAAATAGAAATAATTTTGAATAGCCTGAAATATCTTTTGATTTTTGGTGTCGCGATACATCATAAGCAAAAAATAAAAATAAACGATTTTTATACAAAAAAAATCCTATTCATTCTAGAGATCTATCGTAAATCAAATGTAATGTTGATACAAATCGATAGGTGAGACGAGGTTTTAGGATAGTTTTGTTTGATATAAATTAAAAATTCCATAAGCATTTTGCCATGTTTAAAGCGCATTAGTGAAGAAAATAGTGAATACAATATTTAGTTCTAATACTTTACCCATACATCATAACCCCGAAAAAATAAGAAAATAAAAACAATTTTATATATTATATAAATGCCTATTAGCGAATGAAACAGTGAATACTATGATCTTTGGAGCTAAAACCAAGATTCGTTCCTTAAGCGTAAGTCGGGCGTGGTAATTCAGTCATTATTTTTAATGCTTTACCATTAACGTCTATGGCTATCGGTTCCGAATTTTGGATTATCAAAACGTTAACCAACCGCGGAAATTCCTTATTGAGAAAGATTTGTAACTGTAGCAGATTTTCCCTCAGGAACAGTATCTACGTGAGCTGCCATCTGTCACAGTTGTCCCATGGTCAATATTTAACCGTTCATTAAAGCCTTGTTGATGCGTACTATATTATCTAAACAAGTTGTCAACCAAATTAATAATAGTTCTATGACGTCCGTGGCTTGTCAGTTTTAATTATGCACTCCCAATGCCTCTAACATTGAATTACGGAATTAATAACCAAAAATAAAACTATGTATATACAGGAAATCTGCATAATTTCTTAACTTTTTTAACAATTATTTTTTGTCGCATATTGTTGGATGTAGAAGAAATTTTAGATCGTATTTTTTAAACTTTAATTAAAAACAATCTATACAATTTATAAATATGGTTAATAGTTGTTTTATTCATTGTTTCTTAACACATCGCTTGAATCATAATAATATCTATTAAATTATTTCAAGGACAAATTGACCTATTTTACTTCTTCAATCCTTTGTTAGAGTTACCGTTTTGTGGTAAAAAAAAGAAATTTTCAACTTTGTATGTAAACCACAACAATTTCAACCAAAATAAATAATTAAAAACATTATAAATTTGTCCTTGTAATTTAATATAGAAATAGCACTATAACCTTTTGTAAAATATTAAATAGAAATTTATGTGAAAAAATGTCTAGTTATGGGGGAAAAAACAGAGGAGTTCTAGACTTCTATGACTTATATTTGTACTTGAAATTATCAGTACTATTATAAAGTACTTTTAGATAAAAATTTATCTAAAAGTACTTTTCATTCTCAGATTTTGTTAAATAGAAATGTTGGGTGTTGTGTGTTATTTTTTTTCCTAATATGTTGAGCTAATAAGGCATATGAGATCCACCCAATCTTATAAAGTAGGTACCCTTAATTGGGGAAAAATGGTAGTCGAGCAATCACCACACCAATGCACAACCGTTGGTCTAGTAACCATATTTCCTTAAATATTACTGCATTCCTAACACTTTATGAGTTGTGTAACCTTCCTTGAACATTCTTATTGTTATTCAATAATTATATGATTTTATTTTACCTTCATCGGGCTAAAATAATTATTAATAATATCGATAAAATAGAGATATTTAGACGATATAATATAACATAAGCAATCAGCCAAAAAAAAAAAAAATGAACAAGAAGACTAACCTTTTTTTATTTTTCTAATGAAAAATATTAATAATTTTTCAAAAGATGTTAGTATTTTCATATAATTGGCATTAGTATTGTTTGTTGTGTACTTATTCATGTTAATGGGTGAAAGTAATTTGTTGAGTAGTAATACCCTCCCTTAATTTTTCAATGTTGTTGTACTTACGTTCAATTCGTTTTTTACTAGAAGTTATGTATTTTGTTTTTTTAATTCCAACCGGAGATTTCTTACAAGATTTTATGATCCATATAGTGAGCGCTAAATCTTAGCTAATTCCTGATTTATAAATAATTCTTGACCCACTTTATTGATGATTTTATTGTTCACACCCCCCGAATGTTTTATTATTTAAACTTCAATTTAAAGGCCTCCCTTATATAACCAGCCCGAGCCTAGAGCCCACAGAACTGTAGCCACTTGGCCATTCGGCACTTCAAAGACTTGATTATGTATTCCATTACCTCGAGGCTTGCCGTAATATACCCGAGCTATCTCCAAATCGAGTAGGCGTTGTACCCAATCCTTTTCCAATTCCAAGGGATCTGAATTTCATGTCGGTTGCTTCCTCAGCGTTACGTTGATGCATTATTCTTTCTCCAAATGGGGAGTCGTAAAATTAACGTTGATATTAATGTTATATCTCGTGGTTATTTTATTATTATGCTATTATGGTATCAATATTATATCGTGGTATAGATGTTTATATCTTTACTTATTATTTAATAAAATGACATGACTAAATCTTTTATCTCTTGTATATTTGGGGAGCACGGTAGCAACGGGGTAAGGCGCGATGCTACTAACACCAAGAACCTGAGTTCGAATCCAACTGAGCAGAAACATTTTTTCTGTTACCGTGAGTCGACCATGTGGGTTCTGGAGCCCTCTTGGGGTCCACCAATCCTCCTTAATTGGGTAAACATCTGGCGCTCGAGCGTGATTCTGACCAAATCAACTCCTTGCACAACCGTTTGTCTATTAAGAGTACTTCCTTACAAAGTACTAAACCCCTGACCCTTCATGGGTTATAGCGGTATAGATTTTAATTATTTAAATTTGAATTTGCAACTAATCAACTAATGGGGCCCCAAAAGCGCTTTTTGGCAGGATTCCCAATCAGAATAATTTTGACTTTTTTACTTGAGAATATTTATTTGATAAGTCTTTCATGTTTAATAAGTTTTAATGCAATACCGTTTGTTGAAGGGTATGGTACCCATTCTTGACCCCTTTAGTCGATAGGTGGTAAACACGAGTTCGACACCTATGACTTGGCAAGAGCCAGTGCCCGGTCTAGTCTCGAGTCTACGCACGTCATTCCAATTAGCCCATTTACACACTTATACAGTTTCTCAGAGCATGAGCTTGTTTAGAATATTCATTTGGATAGCTCATTCTCTTATGATTGTTATCTTGTTTTGTTTTTAGGCCTGAAATTAAGGCCAAAACGTTGGTAGGATCAAATAGGTTTCAGTTAATTGTGTTCATTACCTCACTGATTGAATATATCATAATATGTTTTTCCTTAGGCAAGAGCAGTATTTAAAATAAGATGAAATGCATTAATATACCATTATTCAAAAACAAATAGAATAAATGTCAATAAAACTGAAAACATTTCAGAAAACGATAGCTCGTGAAAATTCGTTAATTGGTTTATAATTAATAATTACAATAAATCTTCTTCAAGTTTATTGGTTCTGTTATATTTCTTTTTCATCCGAGCTATATGTAAGCCTTAAATTTTAAATTAAGTGCAGTTTTGTATTTCTTTTCGTATTTGAGCTGGGCTGTTAACCCGTTTTGCAACACTTGGTTATTTAGACTCAGAGAACCCTAAAATGTATATTTCCAAGAAAAACTCTGATTTTGAATTTTTCACAATAGTAATTCTAACCATTGCTGTATAGGTTAGTGAAAATAAAAATCAAATACAATTCCGTTATGGTTTTATTTTTGAAGTTGTTAGGATAGTGAAGAATACCGCAGCGCTTTACCATGGTATCTACTACTATTTCCGAAGGTATAATTTTTTTTTTTTTAGGTTTTTTTGTTTCAAGTTCAAATGTTATTATACCATTTTTTATACTGAAGGTAGCATTGAAGAATCCTAAAGAACGAATAACTCGATCAATGGCATTCGCTCATGGACTTCTTCTCCCACGTTGATCTACTAAAGAGATCCGAAGATCTACGCAACGTTATTAGTTGATCGACGATTTCTCCTCGGCTAGGAAATACGGAAAGATACGTGCTACGGTGACATACGGAGTTTTCCCAAATAACGGGGCCACCGAGTCGGAAGTGGTACCTTGGGCAAGGACGGGGAAAGTACTTCATATCCTACTCGAATCACGTAGGAGCGTTTTCACTGTCGCTCATGTGGCACCCAAGTCGCGTATCGTGTGTCTGATCTACTTATCGCTCGCTGTCCTATTGTATGCTTCGAGGCAGCAATTTCATTTTCTTCTTCCGTATATCATTTAACATTGTTTACTGTTGTACATAATGATATGTGCTACTGTTCCTAATGTTCTACCGTTCCTCTTCATTTCCAATATTTAATGACTGACAGCTAATTTTTCAGTATCTATACTGATACAGGTCAAAGGAGATTATTCTTTTAAAAAATAAAAGGACTGAACACAATTTTTTTTTTTTAATAATTTATTTATTGTTATTTACAACTGTATACACATATATACAACAAGTAAATTTGCTGTAGGTGACATAGTGACATGATACAAACATGTGGAGAATCTACCCACTGATAGAACTCCAAGAACAAAATTTAAATGTAGAAAAGGGAGGGTGTCTACTGAATCTGAAAAACATTGGAAAGTCTGGGAAATTTATGAACCTGATATACACACAGAAAATTCAGGAAATATTATGAAAATAACACTATTTTTTTGTCGCTAATAAAATTATTTTTTCGGAATATGTTTACATGATAATTATTAATTCACGAGTATAAATATATGATGCATATGATATTTTTTTCTTCTTGTTAATGTCGTAAAAATTTACTGGTAATTTTTTTATTATTCCATATCATATTTGTGGTTGTAAATTTGTTGACTCTAAAAAATTAAATACTAATTCTACTGTTTTGTTGTCGTCCCGAAAGGTTGTGGATATATCTGAGTTTAATCCAAAACTATTGAGGTGTGCTGTGAACTATGTGCATTACTGATAGATTTGGAAAAATTATTATATTGCTATAACATAACCAATATATGTATGATACATATATGTCTAACGTATTACAGTGTGTTCTTTGAATTATCATAGTAAACAATGATCGCAGAACTTCGTTCCTCCATTCTAAACTAGTTTATTAAGTGATTACCTTTTTTGTTTACTACCTCCTAATATTTTAGAAGTAGAAATATTAATTGCATTGTATTTACACTTCTCCTTTTAACTATTTCGATGATCTGATTGTTTTCCAAAAATGACCTGGATAACCTGGAAAAGTCAAGTTTTTTGGTAGACATCCTGTAAGGAATACTGCGTATTAGGTTAGGATATAGTTACGTTAGGATAAAGCACAGCTAAAACAAGGATTTGTCAAGTGCAGCATATCAGAGGGTAAGATCCTGTAATATTTTATATATTTATTTTTTGGATATGGAATTTATAATAGTTAGATGTGTTAATTTTTCAACCCAATCATAGTATAATATTGTAAAACTATTGCATAACATTCAAGGGTCTTTCTTTGTACTGGTATATATAAAATGAAACATTGAAGATTTTATAAAAGATTTAGTGTTAATGTCAATTTCCAATTTAATATATATGTATATATAGTGACAGGGGATTGTTGTCTGATGACAGTGTAGTTGTGAATACTTTAGTACATTTTCATTTCCTTATTATAATCATTATTGATAAATATTTCGTGACGATAAACCTATCTATGTGATTGTAATCCTTTATATTACTTTCTAGCTCGTGTACCCTTGTACAAATGACTGTCCTCTTCGATTAAATTCAAGTATTAATTACTTTCAAGATAGATGGTTATTTATTCATTAAATTGATTCATTTCCCTTTACTTAAACAATTATTGATTTAAATCTATTTTATACTAATGAATTGAAGGAGTTATATTGAGGGTTGAAGAAGTTACTGGCGACTGACACGCTCCTCCTCGCCTTGACCGAAGATTGAAATTATGTCCGCTGACTCAGCTCCTAGAGTCGATATCTTGGAAGTAACTAAAAGGTCTTGTTCTTTAAATCAAGCGGAAAAAATGAATAACGTTCGACCGTGTTATAATATAGCGTTATCTGACATTGGTTATAAATATTATATTTTATCTCAAATCCTTTTCAGAGAATTTTATCAGGTGATATATAAGCTTTGTGAGAAGTTTTATTTCATAAATAATGAATCAGTTTTTTTTGTTTTGTTTTTTCAATTAATGGATAATCATTTTGATGTTTTGTTTTCGTTTCAGGTAAGTTGCTGTTTGGTCATATAGTGAAGGGTCATTATCATATATCGTAAGTCTTATTATAAATCATATTTTTATGTTGTAGTGAAATCATCTCTTGCACTAAACTATATATTATAAGGAACTAGAAAGGCTACAGTTTAATGGGCTGATTATTCCGAATTCAAAATGTTGATTCACCATAACAGAATTTTCTTATCTAAATAAACCATACTGTCAGTTACAGTAGAACCTCTCATAATGAAGGCTAAAATAGTATTAGTTCAAAAATACAAGTATACAAACTACGAAATACAAGCACTTTTTTGTTTCATGATGGGTACGACTATTGCTGATATAAGAGTAAAAACTATAACCGAGCAAAATTTGTTCCGAGTGCAAACTTGTTTTTTTATTATGTAACAGAGCCCTGATAAATATTGTTGATTATTCGATAATATTCACGAGTTCAGAACAAAAACAGTTTAATTAGTCAAGTTTGAATTATTATAATTGTTCTTTTTCTTTATAATAAGGCTGATATTAACTGAACTGAAAAAAAATTATTTACAGTTCAATTTCAATAGCATTAATTCTCATTAAAACTATGTTTCGCTTCTAATGTTAGACATAAATATGCGTTTTTTGGGCCTGAGTCTTGTAAAACAATCTGGTAATAATCAAGATATGGATTAAACTGTTGTATTCCAGCCAGAACAAAGTCGACTTAAGTATTTCGGACCTCAAGAAATTCTTAAATAAGAAATTTTATTTTGCCTTCAAATGAACAATTTCTTTTAAAAATATTTCTCCTTGTGTAAATCATCTTCTTAGTAGAATTTGGAAAGTTTCTGTACGTAATTTTAAGTACATTTAATTTTGTTCAGAGCACCATTTTCTCCATAACCATCTCTAAAACCTTTCAATTTTTGAGTATATTACATCATTATTCAACAAGAGTCACTAAATCTAGAAGGGCGTTGACCGGTTGAAATGATACATAACCAGTTGCACATGTCGTGAAGCCACTAACGAAGCGAGGAACTTCTTATCTCTGTAGCGGTGTCCTGTGCCGGCTTCAACTTTCACTGACTTAGCATCCCATTTGCTCTGAAATGTAACAGTAACCTCTTGTAACGTTATCTGCTCTGTGTTGTTTTATCGCTCAGACCAAGTTACTATTATGTTGTCAAAGTTAACTATGCTGTTGTCGTAGTTGTGTAACCTGTGACATTATTTATTCATTGAGTACATTGCGTCGTTCTTGTAAAAGGTCAGGTATACTATTAAGGCTTAAATAAAGTTCATTTTACAGCAAGAATAGCACGGTAGTACTATAGCTAGTAAAAGCTAATATCGTTCCAAAATGATTGCATTAGTTTATAACAATTGTATGTATCTATTATTATTATTACATATGTAGCCTAAAATTCCAAAACCTATAAATATATATATGTGTGTGTATATATATATAAGTTAGCTGTGTATATCCTCAGGACAATAAACAAGAACTCTGTCCTAGTAGGATTACTGATCCCTAAGTTTAACAAACAAACCAAATACTATATATATGAGATGTATGTGATAATAAAGCCAGTTGTTAAAGTATCTCTGACTTGTTACTCTGCCCGAACCCCCATCTATTTTAAG
>NW_027109100.1:398042-444559 GCF_000696795.3 Halyomorpha halys
TATCTCTGACTTGTTACTCTGCCCGAACCCCCATCTATTTTAAGGTAATCATTCAGACTTATCATAAGTTATATATATATTTATATTTGTGGATCCTGGAGGTTAATATCAGTTAATAAGACAACTATGTTGAGTCGACATTTCGTAACTTTATTGTTTGCATAGTTATGCCCTACCATGAAAAATTTTTTTAAAAAAAATTTTCTGAACAAAGAGTTTCTGAGACTAATTATTTAAAAAACCACAAAGCACGGAGTATAATTTAAGATTAATAACTATTACAATTAAAACATTACTTACAATTGTCTATTACAGTCTATTCAGTTCTAGTCTAAACCTAGAGTTAGTTGTACCACAACGTGGAACGTACTGTAAACTAAAAAACTATATCAACTTAATATTTTCTTAAAATTAAATTTTACGATCCGTGAAATTCAGAATATTTTACCAGACCATAAACTCATTGGAACATATTAAGAAATAAAAAAAAAATGTTATAATTGAATTTGAATTAAAGCCTTAAAAATATGAGGCTCAACAAAAAACCTCAGAGCAACTTTGAATACTAACCGGTAACCTGTTACTTCTGGTTTCCCTGCTGGAGGGCATGGTTTGGCCACGAGACCCACTTCCAACTTGAGCAAAACAAAATTGTTATTTGAGAATTATCTATGTATGTATCCGTTAAAACTATAATATATTTTAAGCCTCTATTTAAAATTTATGTAAGATGTACCGCTTTACAATATAATACAAATATATAGCTTAAAATCGTAGTATGAGATCTATATAATTGACATTAGACTTTTGGAAAAAAAATTGAAAATGATCAAACGTATTTCAGAAGACTTTTGTTTTAGGTGAATTAAATTCGCCCTAAACACACGCCCTTGTAAATAAAAATTAAAAATTAAAATTAATACAATATTATCGAGGGACTTTTTAGTTTGTAATCATAAAATCAACCTAATCAACAAAATTAATATACAATTTCTTCCTAATTTTAATATGAAATTTTACTCTGAAATAGGCCTCACCGCGATGTATTCATAAACATGCAGTTCCTTTCGAAACCGGTCATGAGTATATAACGCAACTCGGTTACATACAAGAACCACAAAATCAACCATCATAGCGTTACTTATTGGTCCACCGCAGTCCAAGTCAAAAAGCGGAACATAAATGCAAACAGGGAGAGAGACGATCACGTCACGTCCGACGGCTGACCCCTCAAAGGTCACGGAGGATGGTACGCCGTGACCTGGGGGAAAGTGGGTCACAGTAACGGCCCCTTACTGGCTGCAGCAGTTTCTGTCTGGTAACTGGTGATCGATAACTGCTATTGAGTAACAACTCCTTTTTTCTATATGCATGTGAAAATGAACAGAATTCTTATTACCGAAGCAGATTTGTCCATTTTGAACAGAAAAAATAACTACAAGTGAGTCGTAGGGTTACTAAAACAGCGTAAGCAAGCAAGTGTATTTTGAAAGTTCTAATTTTATTTTTTTAACAGTTAAGAAACTAGATTATCACGGCACAATAGAATTTCTTCCAAAAAAAGTTAATTCACGAGATATCTAAAAATTGTTTGTAATATATAAATACTCATTTATGTTCCTTTCCATGTAATTTCACAAAAAATTCTATCACAAGGAAAAATTTGTATTTGAGACAATGTTTTTGTCCATGAAACCTTGGCAGTAAATTGTTATGGAGAAAAATAGCGTTGTAAATTATCCTTTAGATTGATCCACATCCTGCTATCGATGATGATTAAATATCTTTAACCTCCTCGCGAATGTGTGCCTCGGGGTAACTCAGCGACTGATGTCAAATTGGATCTCCGCTCTTCTCTTGCTCAGCGTATATTCCACTTGATATGTCGCCTAACTCGATTCTATCGCAACCCATCCACATTTATTGCATAAAGCTATTCGATATATATGTCTAAAATATTAATGATAATTTGAAACTCATTTGTGTAAATATATGTCCAGAATAATACTGATTTTAATATTAATTGGTTTTATTAAAAATGATTCACGATTATTGATCAGTTATTTTGAACCGCATAAAAATAAATCTTTTACAAATAAATAAGTTTGACTTTGAGAATTTTTTTTTTTTTATATTTGTTTATTGCTATTTACAACTGTACATTCATATACATACATCCAGTAAATTTGATTTTAGTTTATAATAGAGTGATACAAGCTTGTAGAGAAACTACCCAATGGTAGCACTCAAATGACGTTTTTAACATTAGCAGGTCTCATGGTCAACTTCTTTTCAGGCGCCTCGAAGTATTGTTAGGAATGGAAGAGGAAGCAGGATTCGAAACTAGTAGGTTTGGGTAGTTAGGGAGTTTGACATTGACTTTGAGAATTTAAACTACTTGAACGAAAACAATTCAGTTATTTGGAAGACTGGAAAAATAGATCCTGAAAAAATAGATCCTGAAAAAATAGATCCTGAAAAAATATTTGATTTTCTCAACTCTCAAGTTGTCGAGGAAGTTAGATCGTGTAGGCTTATATTTTTTCTTTGATAAAACCCACCCGCAAATTATGTTATCTTTCCCCTTATCATATGGTTGCAAAACGTTAAATTTCTGCATGAGTTGATTCTTTCATAAGTGAAATAGCGGAAATACCCGTGACGTGTGGTTCTTCATCGGTCATATTTCCTTGACTTAGTCCATGAATTAGTACTAACAGTTTTTTTATTTCCGCTAAAAGACAATTTTGAATATAATTAGGAAATTAAAAAGGTCTATAGTTCCTAAAATAACATCACTGAATCGCAGTATAAAATATTTCCATTGTTGGAAAAGTTATTTGGTCACAGATTTAATAATAATGTATTAAAGCCGGATTTATTAATATATGAATTTGTCAATATTATATTAAATATATATTTTTTTGCATGCTTTAAATGATCATTCCCTGTTGTTCAGGAATAGATTTTTAAACGCATTCCTAGTTATTATATAAATTTGATTGTACTGTTGCACGATGATTTTTAATTAACCTTGTATTGTTTCCAATAATGGAACCTTATGAACTTGAAAGACAGGGCGCGGAGACGGTGTTTATCTTTGACACCTGGCAGGTTGTGATAAGACCTGTCTCTTACCTCCCGTTCAAGTTATGCAATATTGACATCGTTAAAATGAAACTAATGAACAGTTCTATTATTATTAACCGTTAACTATTAACCATCTATACATTATTATATTAAATATAACAAAAGAAAAAATTAACTTTGGTTGCTTATTATAATAAAAAACTTGTTTTTATTATATCAACAGAATGTTTTCTGATGTGAATAGTATTTATTCTTAACTTCTTATTGCAGAAAAACTTTATGTTCTTCCTTTTTAATTATCGTATTAATAATTGTTTTGCTTTTGTTTTTGGCGCCTTGGTTCTGCACATGATACTATAATTGATCTCGCGAAGAGCATATAATTAACTGACTTGCCTTGAACGAATCTTATGTAACATCGTTCTATTTCAGCGTTGTTGAAAGTTTGTTTACGAATGATGACGCAGTCTGCAGTTCACTGGTACATCAGCTATTTATAATGCTGTTAAAGCTTTTAAGAATGAATTAGAATAACATATATTGTACTTTAATTTACTTATTTATAATCTTAATATTTTCTTGATACTGGTAATTTTTTTAAAATAAATAATTCAAATGTTATCCATTATAGTCTCAAATGGACTTATAAGAGAAATAAAAGGTTTTGAGACTATAATGGATAAAATTTGAATTAATTTACTTATTAATTTTCTATTTAAATTATGTTTGTTCTATTTGTGTTAGGAAAAACAAACATCCCTATGGGCTTCTACACCTTTTTTCTATCTTAAACGTAGCAGTAAGGCTCATATTTAACAGTATGTTTAAGATATAACTAGGGTCGCTTGTAGCCGAGGGTTTTTGAGCGTCAAATTTAACTGCCTCGGGAAAACAGCGGCGCCGTTTCGAATCCTGAGAGGGTGGGTTGAATCTTATTCCATTGCGGTCTCAACAAATAAAATCTGTTCTCCTTTTCCCTCTTATCCCCTTAAGTTCGTTATCAAATCCTTTCAGAGTTGTGTATGTCATGTATTTTTCAAATAAACTAAATTAAAGGTATTTAACAAAATATTGTTTTTATTTCTCTTCTCTTCGTTCACAGATATTGTTTCCCATGATTGCGTATTCATTTTTGTATATTACAATGCGAATAATGGCTCACTTTGTTTTTGTTTTGTCAGCTCTATAGTTACAGTGCGACTCCTACCACGGGCGCTTGACGGATGAAATTTCTGTGTCAGACCAGAAGCTAAGGTTACAATGGAGTGGACACTTGGTCAAGAGCTAAGTCCGGGGTAATCACATTCTCCATGCCGGGGAAGGCCACTCTCTTACTTCTAGCTGTCTCATTAGCCTTTTTTACGCAATGTCTTTGTGACATCTGCTCCTTGTAAAACATTGCTCGCTCAGCAATAATAATGTATAGTTAAATTCGATGATGCATTTGAAATTAATTCCTTCCTTAAAAGTGATGCTCACTTCAAACTACATATCGATAAAAATCGGGCGCCAATTTCACATTCCTACTCTTTTATTTTAACTTTAATATTTCATTTTTTGTTCCAAATTATGAATTCGATAGCATCTCACATCATTAAAATAAAAGTTGGCTATAGCTGCTAATGTGATGTGAGGATGATTTGTAAATGCAAGACATTGTTTTCGTACCATTCTGTGAATGACATGGTATCAACTCCCATGGCTTATACATGTCCTTGTACGGTACCTCCTGGTCCTTGTACCATATTTAAAGTTTAGTAATATTTCACATTCATTTGTAGTTACAGCGTATGATGAAGGATGTGGTCGTTCTGTTGCTAAATCATTTGACACATCGCTTGCTTGTCCTTTTTTTTGTAATGAATCCACGAGACACATTAAATTGCTTCAGACCGCACCCAGCTGCAGAACCTGATATATCAAAAACCTGCTGCCATTCCCACCTCTTCCATTTTGTTACGTAACATTAGCTCTTGCCTTCTTATCAATGCTACAGATAAGGAACGTGTTCAGTGTAGACAGAGGCTGTAGATAACGGAAGGTGTGTTGCTGGTAAAATACTGCTCGTCAGGTGCGAGTGAAACCATGTTATGATTTTACTTCGGCTGGTGTAGCCGCTTTCCTATTTCGGTTTCCAATGTTTCTGTCAAGAGCCCCCTTTCATGTTTGCAGGTTAAAATGATGCGTAGTATGGGTCTTTTCTTGTTTTTTTTTTTTTTTTTATTTTGTTTTTTTATTTCCTGCTGATACTCATTTGAATAGGTTAGAAACGACGAGTTTTCGAGCAACTTATTTCTAAATCGATGGATGGAATCGAAATTGTGTCCTGTTCTGTGCCGTGTTAGAATATTGTGGACTCACAAAGGGAGGTTACGAACGTCAGATCACCGATTTGAATGGGAAAAAAATAATTAAGACGTGTTTAAGGTTTTTCGCCAATGCGGAATAAAAAAAAATTATGAGGTGTAGATAGTTGACCGTAGATTAATGATTGGAGAAGTTTGTCGGGGGGAGCGTTCAGCAAAGAACAACATAAAGAAACAAAACCATATTTATTTATTTTATGCCTAAAATAAATAAATATGGTTAATAATAAACATGGTATTTTAAGGCATGAAATAAATAAATATGGTTTTGTTTATTTATGTTGTTCTTTGCTGACCGCACCCCTCGACAAACATCTCCAATAAAAAAAAATTATAATTTTAACAATTCTTTGTATCTTTATTCCCTAATTTTGATCTGTGTGTATTTTAGGCTCATTGCATACCGATCTATATTCTCAATTTGAATGTATGTTGTAACTTATTAACTAATTAAAAAAATTAATTAATCTATACAGAAACGAACATTTCTACTCCTAATATGTTTTTTTAATGTAGATAATATAGTATATTTCAGAAAACGACTGCTTCATTTTATAGGGTTATACTTATTTATATGAAATTATTTGATGACTTTTTAATACTCACACTCTATGAATTCTGCTAATTTCCAAATAAGAGAAGATTTTTGGTTTCTTCAAGCTATGTCAAATATCAGTCTTATATTTTATCCTTAGAGAAATCTTGCTCGCCAATTATTTGTTCTGTAGCTCAATGTTGATGAAATATAACTGTGTATAATAAATATTTTATTTATCAAAAAATTAATAAAGCCCAAATACACAAAATGTATGCAATAAATCCTATCAAGTTTATCTTTGCCTAAACTTCATATTTCCTTATTTTGGTGAATGCGGTACCACTACAAAGAAGTGCAAGTACTTTCCCTCGTTATCGGAATTCAGGAGGTGAGTTACGTACCTGATCCAATACCTTCACTAAATTAACTCTGTTACGCGAATCGGTAACGTCTCCTCAGTTCGTGGATCATTGGCGGTAATAGTTTGAGTCTTATTTCTGATTCGTGTCTCTTTATTTGCGACGGATTACGAGATCGAGATTACTCGATTTGGAAATTTGGGCGAGTTTATCGTGAAACGTGATGTTGGTTCGGTCTATTTTGGCTGTGAAGATAATGGCTTCGAGAAAAATGTTGGCACTTATTGTCATTTAAATTAAGGTTATGTAATTAGCGCATACTACTGCATTATATTTTTTAAAATAGTATAGAATATTTTTTAATTAACGAAATTTCTTATTGACTTTTATGTTGTCATTTCCTTCTAACTACACAAAATATTGTTGTTATATCTATTCATAGCTTCTGAAGATACCTTATTATTTAACAGTCATGTATCTAATAATATTACAATCACTTCGTTTTCCAATTTTAGCAATTTGTTGATTTTGTTGTATTTAACTTAATTCTCTTGTTTCCGTTTTAAATAAATGTTTCAAAGGTGAGATAAGACCGTCGCTGAATAGTGATTTTGAAGATATCTTATCAGATATTGTACTTGTAATCTTGTTCAGTTTAAACGTTAACGTTACAATAGATTTACAATAAGGGTACCACTCTAAAATGGTAAATGTTTTGTCCAACGTATTTTAAGTTTCGAACTACTAAACTATTACCCTGTTGGCAATTAATAAATATATTATTGGAGAAGTTTGTCGGGGGGTGCAGTCATCTAATCATTAATCTACACCTCATTAATAAATATATTAGGTTGATTACGTTTTGCATTTGTTTACTAAGATAAAAAAAATGAGCAACATCATTATATACATTATTAATGTTATTTTAGAATTTCACACTTCCTCGTCTATTCACCTACCCGTACCTTAGTCTAAGGTTAGGCTAAAGTTTTACAATTATTATTTTAATATAATATAATTATAACGATAATATCCTATTGTTATTAATTAACATTTTATTAATGAAATGAAAATTGAAATACATGGCCTTTTTTCTGATTGTTCCTATATATTTTATTTTATTTTTTTGAATAGATAATAAATGAAGTGTAATAAACGGTTTTTAGTGGCAGACATATTTTATTACTCTCCTTGCTTAAATATAAAATTTAATGGTGTGTTAAAATTTGGATTACTTTCAATCGCTTAAAATAAAATATTTTTAGAAATAAGTAATTTTAGAATAGTTCATTCAATTAATCAGAAGAGATTGTTAACAGTTAGTTAATTTAGTTGAGTGTATTCTGATGTTTGTTTTTAGTATGTTTATTTGATATAATAATATTACTGTCAAATTATACACATTTTCTCTCAATAAATACATTCAAATTATTAATTTTTTTTTTTAATGCTTATAGAATTAGCCACTGTATTCGAAGATCTGTGCTAAACTGAATGTGATTCATAGTCCTGTTTGAGTACAGCGTTATCAGTCGTAAAAAAAAACGAAATTTACAAGTTAAGATAAGAAAACTGGGTTATTTAAGAGTTATGTTATCTTGCTGTTTAAATATATCCGCCATTTAAAAAAAAACAACTGTAAAGTGACTAATTATTAATAAATGTTTTTTGAATTGGAAAAAGGTACAGTGCGGTATGTTTATATCAGAACATAGTCGTATTGTGGGTCTGCACCATTTTTTTTTTTTTTTTACAACTTCCAATTTTTTAGTTTTGTTTGTAATTTGTTTAAAAAAACTATTGTGTTTACGGAGACCATTTTGGTCTCAAAATGTAGAAAATGTAATCTAATATTTGTCGAAAAATCGCTTCTCCGTAAAATGGGTTAAAGTGAGAAATAATTAATTTTCGCGATTATTGAGACTTTTTTTTCAGTTTTTATCTATTTTGACCGCAAAGCAGTAATTTTTCGACAGACATTATTCTAATTTGAGACTTTTTTTTCAGTTTTTATCTATTTTGACCGCAAAGCAGTAATTTTTCGACAGACATTATTCTAATTTGAGATCAAAGTGGTTTCTGCATACCTAATAGTCTTAGAAGTACAGTTTCTAAAATGTTGTGAAAAAAAAATTAAACCAAACTATTATTTCATTTAAAAATACTCTTCCTGAAGATTATATATCGATCTTCCACATTATACTCTTGTTTTGTATTAACTAATGCTATTCACATACACTGTAACGCACTGCAGTATAGTACATATATATGTACTGTATAGTAAATATATATTACAATTAATGATTTAAATTTTATATTTTCAAAGATATCTAGGAACACAAAAGACGGACTGGAAATCAGTTGAGCTGATTACGGCCGTAGGGTTGGATTCCTTCCTGGGAGCGTTCTTAATCGCTCCTTTCTCACACTGGCTGATAAAATCGAACGCCGCTAATGAATGTTTGTTTTCTTTCTAAGGGCGTTCAACCCATAATAATATTTATCATGATCCTTTTATACTTACTATATTAAAAGTAACAAAACCTAATCATGGCCAATTCTCATCGATTTAAAACAACTACTTCACCTTATCGTAAGTAACATTACATCCGTCTGACTTTATAAGTCGACAGATTGGCGGAATAAACTACTTAGAAAGAGTTAATGTATTAGGTAATTAGAAATCGAGATAAGAATCGATTATTAGCGGCTATTATATCGGTCTAGACTGGATCCCATGGTCTTGAACGAATCATCCTCATGTTGTATAAGAATGTTTAGTGTTTAATTGATGGTAGTAAATTAGATCTTACATTTAAGATTGATACTTTGATATTTATCTCGTTTAAGATTGAGCTGTTTATATAATCAGGTATAGAGGAAAGATGTGTTTTAAAATTCTAAAAGGATGTTTCATGTTGAAGATTGCTTCTGAATTAATCTGGGTTTTATGGAATTCGTATAGAGAACTAGGGTTGATCCGAGCCTTATAAGCCCATACCCAATAAAGGATGAACCATACCATCCATTCTCTATTATAAAATTTATTTTTATTTATAACGTATTTTAAAAATTCAATAACTTAATGCCCACATTGATCCCTAAGGATTAAATTTTAATTTTATTGTTTTATTCTTCTATTTAATGTTTACGTATTTTATAGTTTGAACCTTGATACAGCTATCCATCCAATAAGGAACAACGAAATTCATGGTAGTACCTCCTTCGTCCACATACAATATTAATTATATTTACATAAACTTATCTCGAATTTAAAATTTAATACAGATTTTATACACCCTCGTAGCGCAGTAGATAAATCAGTTTCTGTTTATTCTAAATCAATATTATTTGGTGCACAATGATGTTGACTAAGCGCATACTAACAGAAAACTTTTGTTGACTTTCAGTGTAGCTCTGAGTGCACTATTTTATCTGATCTAGTTTATATAAAACTGAAACTGGTTCGCAAAAATATTTTTCACACAGTTTACGAAATAATATCTTCATTATTCGAATATGGATGGATCAAAACCGTACATGAAGGGTACAGATTTAAATACGTTGTAGATAATTTTCCTCAATTATATATCATGTTCAGTAAATCTATATATATAATAAAATATAAAATCGATTTTGTGTGTGTGTGCTGTCCCAAAGCTCTAAGAACGATTCCTTTTGTAGAACTAGTCCTCCCACTGCCCTTGCTGTTTCTAACGATGTGCCAACACAAAACAAAATCAAGAATTTGTTGTTATGAGATTAATGAATAGTTTATATTACGTTTCAACATCGATTTTAACATTAAAATAAGCCATAATTATGTTTATAAGGTATTCTATAACAGTTGTTATGAGTATTTTTTTAAAAAATCAATAATTAATTAATGTTGAGTTCTGGAAAATTATAATTCTTGATTAATGTAACTCTATTTAAAGAAATGTACATTTTTTTCATTTATTTATTTTTCTTAATATTTAGTTCAATAATATTAACTCAATATCTTTGCTTTTCAGTAATCTGAGAAAGATCTCATACTTTGGGAAATATGAAGCCGAGATAAGCTAGAATTATATGTATTGCATTTGTTCTGTTAATTATCATTTGTTATATTATGCTTTTGTTTTTATTAAATCATGTATATATATGTATGCCCGATCATAAGTTTAAGTATTTAGGTTACCGCAGAACCTAGAAAAACGATATTGATATTAGGAAATAAAAGCTAGGTTGAAGACGGGAAATGCTTGTTATTTTTCAATTTCGAAACTGCTTAGCTCGCACCTTCTATCGAAAAACTTAAATATTAGAATTTACAAAACTATTATCCTTCCCACTTTTCTATATGGATGTGAGACATAGCCTCTTACACTAAGGGATGAACAGCGTCTTAGGGTTTTCGAAAACAAAGTATTGCCCAAAATATTGGGACCGAAACAGGATGAATTAACGGGAGAATTTAGAAGATTACACAACGCTGAATTAAGGGACCTACACCCGGTAAATATAATTCAAGTTATAACATTGCGACGTTTAAGATGGGTGTGTAAGGTTGAAGTAATAACGAGCATATCCCTAAAATGTTAATAAACACTGAACCGACGGGTAAACGTCCGAGGGGTAATCCGAAACGTAGATGAGAGGATTGCGTTAAAACTGATTTAGTGGAATTGGGTTTGGAAGGTCATCACTGGAAGGATGTATGCAGAGAGTGTTTGATGGTATCGGAATCGAACCTTCGGGTTCGTTAGGCCTTCATTATTAGTATTATTATATGTCCGATCATGGATTGATTGGTATGCTGTGTATTTTGGCAATCAAATGTATTTGGGTAGCATGGCTAAATAAAAAATTTCTCTCTATTATAAATCCCATGTTTATATTTTAAATTTATTGTTTGTGGTCCCATCTCTAGGCTTTCTTTCATGCTGTTCCCAGATGCGACTGTATTAGAAAAAGTGTAGTGTGTGTACATATGGATTTAAAAAAACTCAGTTATATTTTTAGTGTTTTCATCTTTTTTTAAGTATATAAATTTAGATTGTATCTTTCCTTTATTTAATTCCGTATAAGCTTTTTTTTTTTTTTTTCAATTACATATATTTTACTTAATACTCGTTGAATCATTTTATTATATATTTGCCTCCATGAACTTACAAACAAAATGTTCCGTTTCACATACTATCGATTGAGTATTTTGTGATGATCCCTACTGGCGTTGTTGTGGTTGGGTTCGTGCAGCGGGAGATAGGAGAATGATGCCACACGACATTGAACTTCACCCCAGTTGGGCCGGCACGATATCCCACAGATAGGAAGGTTAGGTATCTTCCACGAAACTGTTATCGATCCGACAACAATATCTTAGTCTGGTATTTAGGAGTGAGGCAATGTGCGTTTTGCAAAAAAAAAAAAAAAAAATAAATAAAATATAATAAAAAAGTGGATCTTGAAAAAAAAATCTTTTGATGCATAAAAGAAATCTATATCCTAATTGTTTCGTGACCTATAATTTAAAGACATGTTTTAAGTATAAAATAACTAAGTATTTAAGTATTTTTGATTCCATCGTTACATAGGTTGTGCTTCAATTTTATGAAGTATTAAAAAAATATATATGCTCTCCAAAAACGGTTTATCAATTATTCTATTTCAAGGACAAATTCAATATTTTTTTAATTCGTCAATTCTTTATTACTGTTGAAGTTTCGAACTCATCTTCAACCTTTCCACCCTCCTATATTAAATGTTTTTCCTATTCACACCTTAAATCGTATTTTCGTCCAGCACAAAAAAACTTTTCTTTATTTTATATCCACAAATCGTTTATTGTTATAGTTTTATGGTAATGTTATCGTCTTTAATATACGTTTCTACTAACAATGCAGGGAGCGCGGTGGCACCGTGGTAAGGCGCGATGCTACTAACTTGTTTCTGTTACACTGTAGCCGTGAGACAACCGTGTGGGTTCTGGAGCTCTCTTGAAGTCCACCCAGCTTCATAAATTGGGTAAAAATCTGGTGGTCGGGCGTGATTCTGACCAAATCACCTTGCACAACCGTTGGCCTAGTAACAGTACTTCCTTACAAAGTACTGAGCCCCTGATCCTTCGTGGGTTGTTGTGGTAAAGATCTTAATTTTTACTAACGATGCTGAATCCAGACTAGCTCTTAAGCTTCGCGCTATTTCTTTCCGCTTGATTCTAAACGTCTATTATAATAACAAATTAAAGGAGTAATAAATATGTTTTGTAAACGGTATAATTAATATGGCATTGTAACCCTGGAAATTTATCTTTAGAACGGTTTACCCTTCCACCCAAAGCACACTGTATATTGGCATTATTTGGTATATACCCGCCAGGGAGGGGGAGTATATCCTATAGATTCAGTTAAGGGAATAAGGTAAAACATAATAAAAATACTACACTAGAAAGTAGTATTCATTTACAACTAAAAATTATATACATCAATTTTTTCTTATTTCCCTTCAAGTTTCATCAATGCATTAGTCCTAGTTTCATTTCAGGCGTGAGTGTGACCACAAGACCCAACACACCTGGCTACACCACTGTTATCTCCAGCCTGGATCTAAGCCTACTTTTTTCTACTCTTCAAATGTCCCTCTCCGAAACATTCTTTCCACTTCGTTTAACATTAGGGGTATTCATAATGTTGTGTTTAATGTAAAATGTTTTACCATGTTAAATGTTATAAGTATAGGATTATGAGCAGCCTTATTTAAAGTAATGTTAAATATCAAATGCATTAGAGAACTTTTTTTTTTAATGATTGGAGAAGTTTGTCGGGGGGTGCGGTCAGCAAAGAACAACATAAATAAACAAAACCATATCTATTTATTTTATGCCGACGTTTTTTTTTTTTTTTTTTTTTTTTCACCTTTTCTTCCAAAACTTCGCGTTATTATTTATTTCCAAGTTTTGATTAAAGTAATTATTACAACACACCTAAATTGAGTGAAAAGTGGAAGCTATGTGAAAGTATGGTCCCTCAGTGCCTTGTTGATCTTCAGGAAGAGAATCAAGATGAGCTAATTGACAACTGTCATTACACTACTATTATTGTCATCCATTTCTTTATTAGTTATAAAAACATTTAAAATAATTCCACACAAACTACGAGCAAGCAATATGTATAATACAACATTGCTTGTTACTAAGACAACAAACAAAATGATGACGAGCTCAGCTGGTCTGTTGCGTGACGTCATTCTCCATTTAGCAGATCTAGTAACAGACTCTCAACCATGTTAATGTGTGTCGTTTTAACATGATTAAAGAAGGAAGTATTTCTACATTTACCATTAGTTTTTCCATTTAACATGTTAAACTAAAGATCATGAATACCCCTATTATCTTCTGTATACTACTTCTTATGTTTTCCTTGAAATAAATATCTAGAGGGGCGTTTTCTTGATAGCTACTGTTGGCGTTAGCTATCACTGAATGCAATGAAAAAAGTTATTTGGTATATCAATTCTAATAAATGAAACTCTCTTACCATTTTCCCTTTTACCTTCGGCCAACGTGACGGTTATAAGAGATTATCTATAATTTCACAGCTTTCAAAGCTTTATCATCAATTAAAAACCCATATAAATTCTAAATAGCACTATTTTATAATATAATATATAATATATTTCAAAAATTCTAATACCATAATTTTCAATTTCACTTCCTCACAACAGTTTCTTAAAACAGTGCAAACTGTTTTGTCTTATTTAATATTGTTGGTTATAAATCATATTCAATATTACTTACAAAATTTCACGTTTAATTACCAACTTTTGCCTATCTATCACTATTATTATAATTGTTTTATTGAAAATTTGATCTACTATCAGAATTGTACTATTTAACTTACGTCACGCCAGGTTAGGCATATTATCATTGTATTTTAAAGTATTAAATCAAATTAAAATCTGTACCACTGCAGCCCATGAAGGGTTAAGAGTGCAGTACTTTGTAAGGAAGCACTGTTACTAGACCGACGGTTTTGCAAGGAGGTGACTTGGTCAGAATCACGCTCGACCGCCAGATTTTTACCCAATGAAGGATACCCAATTTATGATGCTGGGTGGACCTCACGAGGTCTCCAGAACCCATGGGGTTGACTCACGGCTACAGAATTTTTAAATATATATTTTACTTTTTTGTTTTATTTGTAAAAAATCACATTAAACTTAATTTTAATCAATTACATACGAACATTCAACCATAGTGTTCACAAATTAATTTTATTCCAAATTTCTGCATCACGCTGGTTTTCTGGTGTATAAGTAGCATCAAGTAGTCTTCTTTTGAAAGTCGTATTCTCTTTATATAAAATCATTGTGTTATCAAAATCAAATTAGTATTTATTTTTGGATACATGCTGTACCAGTGCTGTTCTATTTGGGTCCTCCATATTTTTAATATTTTGCTATTACTTTTACTATTTTACTACATGAAATATAGCCGCCGTCGATTTCTTGCGCAGTTACGAGGTTGGAATCCGTCCATTTCCTAGGAAGGATTGCAATCTTGGAAGATAGTCCGTGTCGAATCCTCTACTTCTCTCTGTTCCTCCAGAGTTAGATTAAACGTCCTTAGAGCGGCGAGGACTTGGAAGGATCAATGCTCTGGTTATCGTTGGATCCCGGTCTAATTAATTGTCATTGTGTTCTACCCGGCTGGCGATTGTCTCGGGCCCATCACCTGTAGTAGAATGTCTCCTCCGTCTTGTTATGCTGTTATTTTCATGATCGATGGGGAAGGTGGTATTGGACATGTTCACAGTTGGCAGGGAGAATGTTTTTGAAATTATTATTTTCATTTTGTTTTGTTGTTTAAGTTTTTTTTAGATTCTCGAATCCAAGAAACCCTTTCTAAGATATAACATTGAGGATCATAGTTAAAGTTTATGAATTACTCCCTAAATAGTTCCTCTATGACGGGCAAAAGGCATTTTAGTGAAACAGCCTGTCAATTTCAAAACGTTTTTATGGTTTGTAAAATATTTAACACATTCCTGCCATAATCTGACTTATACTACTTTACCCGACCCAGTTATATTTATCGCACGTTAAACGGCCTCTTCTAATCTTTGCAATTATATTTATAATTACTTTTCCTCATACTCAATTTGATTCCCTTTTAAATGTCTGGTTTATCCAACTTTTGTTAAATTTAATAAGCTCAGATTTTACTTAGATTTTTTTTAAGGGAGGATGTTACAAGCCTGCCTAGTACCGATGTAACCATGAAGGGAATCGTTACGGTTATGGAGTTGGCAAAAGGTTCATTTGGGCCTAAGGGTTGGGGTCAGAATGCAATTAGGCAGATGAAGGAATTTCGGGCAAGATGAAATGTATTGACTTTATAATTAAATGCATAGCTTTAGTACCTTTAGGAGAATAGGAGGAGACATATTCTAATGTAATATACATTTTCAATCCCACTGTTTATGGATATGGATGTATCATAATATCTTTTGTCACTCCAACTTAACCATCCTTTCTTTGGAAAAAAAAAATTTCTTTAGAAAATTAATTATATTTAAAAAAAATCATAATTAAGAATCAAATATATCAAGGAACCAGTTATTACCTGGCATAGCAAAGTTAACATTGTAACTGAACTAGTGAAGTACTCCTTAAAATTGTGTTTAAATTAAACTATTTTTTCCTTCTTGTGACCGCACCCCTGACCATCTTCATAATTTTAATATAACTTTTTATTTTAGAAAAAATTGTACCTGTGTTAAGAGAAACATAAAGGGTAAATTTAGTATTGGCAGGATAAAAATGTATCATTTTTTCTACCTGGTCATAGCATTAATTAATATACCTGAGATAAATAGGTAGATAATTGAAACAAAAACTAATTTAATTTTTAAAAAATTTAAAACAAAATGAAAATAATAATTTAAAAAAACACTTTCCCTGCCAACCGTGAACATGTCCAGTACGTTTATTTTTCAATACATTATTTTAATAAACAATATTACATAGGAGATGTTTCACTAGGATTATTAATTGCATTCACTTCTATATAGTTAAAGCCGTGTTTGTTAACCGTATATCGTATATAGTTAATCGTTATTGAGAGTTCTCTAGAGCCTCTTGTCCATTTCTAAGTTATGTCTTTAGAAAATTTATGATCAAGTGTTGCGGGTACCGTATAGCTCCTGGCGTGTGTCCATATTTAAATGATATCAATTGAAAATTCATAAGGACGTAAATAAATAATTTAAAGTTTAAATAAATTGATATTATTTTGAGATAGAATTATAAAAGAGATGAGAGGGTTATGAAAACCGCGTTTAGGGCCCCACTAGAATATTGTAAAGGTAGTTTCAGTTTATCCTGGTTTAACAACCAATTCATTGTTTATTTTTGATGATTTTATCTGGAATGTCTGTGAACAAAAATTAACAAAACAAAACATTGGAGCAGTTATTACAGAAGTAATAACCATTCTAAAGATATGAAAATTAATTTTAGATGATTATCCTAGTACCTTCTTTAGATGATACCAAATAGTACGGTTGAATCCCTTGAGCAGTATATCCACAAATTTCTATAAGTATTGTTATTAGATGTACAATAAAATATGTAAAAATGTTTTCTATGATATAATCACTTATTTATTTTCAATTCTCCTTTATTTTTTTGTTCCGTTGAAAGTTGAAAAGCGAGCTAGAACTTTCCATTAGAGTTTTGTCATCCTGATTCATTTAGCCATTATCAGGTAGTTTTCCGCTCCAGGAGTCCCCTGGAAATTAGTTTCACCTCTTCCTTACCGGAATTACATTTTTAATGCCTTGGAAGACATTTATCTCCTCCTTGACAGAAATACGGTGCAAACCCTCATAAATCGTGACAGCCGACGGGCGGGACACCCCCTAGATGAGGACATCTTTAACTAATCGAATCCTAGATCATGCTTCGAACGCTTCCTCCCGCTCTCTTTAGCAAAGTAAGGAGAAACTGTAACGATGCATATTTCGGATTATTTACAAATACGTTACGTGAATCGGCTGTAACAAAGGTTTGCTCAACCTCTCTCGCTTCAATGATTTGACTCGCGATGGTATCGTAGTTTTCGTGCTTTGGTTCCTTATATAGGTATCATATCTGATCATTAGGAAATGTATTTAATTCTAACATAATATATTTTGAATATTTAAAGTCTCAAACACAGTCTATTTGTCTTTGTCATTTTATTTTATATGTAGGAAAAGCGATAACTATGCATAGTAAAAACTACTGAAGCTCTGGGGGAAATCTTAAATGCAATACAATAAACTGTCAATAAATTAATAAATCACAATTTACGACATATACGTATTTAATTGCTTTTAATATACAATGTAATTTTAACTAATTAAATTATATCAAAATATAATTTACTTACTTCAGGTAAAGATAAGAAAATACTATGAAAATAAAAATTAAATAATTACACATTTTTTAGGATTTACAAAAATATTCATTAGACAATAACGAATAAAACAATTTAAATAATAAATAAACATAATAAAGTTTTTAATTATTGAAATTTTAAAAAAATACATAAGTATCTAACAGCTTTTGGAATTTAGATCAAGACTTTTTTTTTTTAACAAAAAGTATTATATATAATTAAAATTTACAGACCCTAATACGCCAAAGAAATAAAAATATTATTGAAATAATTCCCTATCATTGGTTAAATTATAATTGTATAATATATAGTTAGAGGTAATGGAGTTCTCCGAATTGTCGCCTTGAGAAAATAATTGTGTAACTAGAAAACGATTCAAATTTTGGTCTTTTTTATTTTCAAGGAGAGAAACCTACTAATACTTATTATTTCTTTTATGAAAGAAGAAATAATATTGAGGGTATCTTGCCTTGAAAATAAATAAATACTAAAATTTTATTAAAAGATATTTAAACTTTTATTAGTTTACAGGGGTTTAAAACTACTACTTTAAAGAATTAATAAATTTAATGTAACCTATAATTAATTTGATGTGATCGGTTGTCTACTGCAATTTACTTGGTATAAATAATTTTTACTGTATATAATGTGTTATTAATATTTGCGATGATATTATACTTGTTCTCATGTCCGTTACATTTAAACCGGGTTCTTCATTTCTTCCTAAGGTCCAAAAATTCTTATACTTCTTCAGACTATAGAGACAATGGTCGAAGGCTCTTAACGGCTATATTGATTCTTACTCGATAATAATGGGACATAACGGCCCTCAAGAACTGGCTTCCGGAGACAAATGGTGCGAAAGAAGTGGCCGACGTGGGATGACAGTGGGACAAATGTGCGACTCAGCGCGACCCACTTCTGAACCTTCTCCAGTGTTTTAGTTATCGATTCTGCCAAACTAACACTCTTCTTCACGGTGTTCGATCAGATGGCTCGTTTGATTTGCTGAATATTACAAGAATTTATTATCCGTAATCACATTGCTTAACGGGGATGTTGCCTATCTTTATTAGTTCAGGATTGTCCATTGGCAAACTTGCGTAAAGATCGACCTGTTTCAGAATTTAATTGAGATGCTTTTTATATTAATCTCCACTGAATTTTTTGTATCAAAATATAAATAGTGGTTGGATAACTGCTCCGTTAATAACTTTTATTTAGCATTACATTTTGTTTCTTCATATACATAGATTTTCTCTTAAGACTTTTTTTTTTATCTCAAGGTTGGGGGACAAATCATGAACTCCAAGATCATGTGACTTAAAGCATCTTAATTATTTTTTACACTTTCTTGTAATCATAGGTAAATTCGAACAAGTCACAATCCTTCGAAGCCTTAGAAAAAAGATTAAGATAAGATTTCATAATACTAGAAGCCGAAGTAGTCATTTCAGTGACATGGTATTCCAATAAAACCGAAGTCTTGGGATTTTAAAAAATGAATTACGAAGACCTCCCATATAAAAATAAATTATGTTCATTTTCTGACAAAATTTATTTTTCATTTTTATTACAAAATGGATTCATATATGGCGCAACGATTCATCACAGAATCGAGGCTTCATTTTTCTTTAAAACAGAGGTTTCCAACTCTTCCTTGTGGACCACCCCTACTCTCGATTTTGTCTAAATATGTTCCTCCAGAAAAATATTTGAAAATTATTTTACCTAATAACGCATTTTTTGGTACTTTTGAAATTGCATTTACCTGTTAAAACCTTTGAAATAACTCTATAGCATCAGAGGATGTAATTAATGGAACAGTTCCAATAATTATTTCTCACTTTATATTTACGATAGGTCCGCTGCTATCTATCCCCCTAATTCTTTTGTGGTCCACGGACCACCGGTTGAGAACTACTGCATTAGGCAGGCAGACATGACTACCATCAGCCGTCAAAGATACTCATACCCTTTTCCTATCGAAGAATCCTTTACATGATCCGAGGTTTCTCGCATTCCTCGCTACATTAGATATCTCTCCTCACACTACATAAAGTTCATATCAACCGATAAAGTTCCCTCCTACTGCTGACTCCACTCCCTCCTTAATATCTTCCGGATAATTAGAATTTTTTTTTACGGGGAATGGAAGTAAAATTGATCACGTTAGTTACAATTTATTTCTTATGAGTCCGATTTCTCTTAACGTTTTATTCTATGCAGTGATTTCTTATTCTTATTCTTCCTGATGTTTTTGAAGTTTTAAGAAAAAACGCAATAAAACTTACCCAAAATTCACGTTTAAGCAACATAATTTTCGAATCTTCTTCATATCTTCCTTATGTCCCAAGTGGGGAGTGTACCCGGTTCAATTTCCGGCTTAGTGGTCCGCAGTGTTCTATTGGTTTTGAACCACTGAACAAAAAACAGGTCCGTTTACACGGTAACAGTTTAGATTATTCCAGCCACTGTCGTAGTAGTAACAGATTGTGAACTACATGATGGTTGTCATTATGACGTCATTGTCCTAAAAAACTTCGTAGTGAAGTCAATCTATCAGTCCATTCGAAGGTTTTGTTTCACGTACGTGCTGCTGCTTCATAGAACCAGGCATATTATCGTCTTTGGGCAGTAAAACTGTATTTCCATATATTATTGTGTTTTTTTTTCATTTCTGAACTTTAAATTGATTCTATCAAAAGTTATTAATCTTATCAAGAGGTTTGGTGATAAGGATATAACTCTCGGTAAATACTCCTTTTTCCGACTAAAACAAGTTTGTCACTCCGTTAACTGTCACACCTTATTAACTGTAATATCGATTGAAAAGAAAAACAGTATTTTCATATATTATTGTCTTTTTATTATATCTGAACTTGAAATTGATTCTATCCAACGTTATTAACCCTGTCAAAAGAAATCGTGATAAGGCTGCAACTCTGCGTTAATGGTCATGGTCAAAACGCGTTCATATTTTATTAAAATTACTTTATGCTAGTGGTATTACAACAGTAAATTTGCACCGTGTAACGTCTTAAACGCCTTTACTGTCATATTAATGAGTCGATATATTTAACACTCCTACTCTAATGATTTCATTTAATCTCCTGGAAAAAGAGTGTAAACATTATTTCTTTTTTTTTAATCTAAATAAGAGAACAGTGGAAGAATGTAAATAATCACATTATATTTTTTTTTTACATTAGTTTTTAATAGATAATTCAACAAAAATGGTATAATAAAAGTGCCACAAAATTAACTATAATAGAAAATAAATCAAAACAAGTGAGATGCTGCTGCGGAAAGCGTCGAAAGGCTGCAGGAAGGAAATTTAAAAAAATACAAATTATTAATCATATCAATATACTAGAAAACCTGGGAAAATCTATTTACTTTATATGAGTACCTGAATGAAATACATGTAGTTGGCTAGCTTTGTGGAAAGGAAGTCCGTCAAGCAAATTTAAGGCTATTAAAAAAAAAACAACTAAACCGTGGACAATGTGAAATCGTTCCTATCGCAGGGAGGAGGTCGCTACAAGTATAAATCATTCATATCTAATCAACAAGCAGCCACTGGCTAAGTGACAGTATTGTAATAGTACGCTTATTGTCAGCTACATCTGGGTAGTGAGTAGACTAGGAGTGGTACCAGGTGTATCAGTAGCCCTCAATGAAAGAAAAACAATAATAAAATCTGTATTAATTATTGTTATAAGATAAAATAATCTATTAATCAAGATTTCAACCCCAAATGTATACTCATTCGCTATCTTGAATTTCAAAATTCCAAATATTGGGATTGAAACAAAAAAAATATACAATAAAATATATAAAATATCTACGGAATAAATCCGAATATCTAGGAAGATAAAATATAAAATATGAGTTTTGATGACTTTTGGGTTTTACGTCCTAAAGCCCTAACGAACAACAATAACATATTGAAACTAAATGTGACATGAATCAATTCTTTATGAGTGAGGATCCCTTAGAAGTCTTTATGGCTACCGTAATCTTATAAAGCAGGCTCACGATCTTACTAGTAGGTCAATAAAATAGAAATAGCGATTTAAGTCGCATCTTTTCGGCCAGGCGGACCACGAGCACGAAGTGGATTATCGAACGGCAGAGAGAACTCAGTTCTAAGCCGGTACTAACTAGGGTTTCATTTGATTTGTGGAAGAGCCGTATTTTACCAGAGTTGTGTTACATAATCGAACTGTGATTGGCCAATTGGAAGCGGGCTCGTATGCTGTGTAAAGCTGCTTAGTGCTCGGTAGCAGCTGTGATGAGGCTGTCGCGGATTATACAGGATTACTCCAAGCAGTTCCTTCCCCTACGTGAAATCTAGCAACTTTAGGGTGAAGCTAAATCTTGCTTAGTGCATATTTAATGACTTGGCAAACCTTATTTATCTAGCTAGCATATGCGTTTAAATGTTGTTTCAAATTACCATATTTTTGTTTATTCAATTACTTGTTAGGATCAGTGATTTTTTACATCTGATAAAAACATGACTAAGTGTCTCCGATTAACCGAATAACATCCAAAATGTATGTGGAAAAACTACAACATTAAATTCTTAGGTTTTGATTACCTTATCCTAGAAGCAGAGGCTACGCAGATTCCCATAGAATCTTTTCTTACTATTTATTTATTTTTTAAAAAACATATTCGACGCGTTACCTAGTGATCTTGCCAATGAACCCTAAGAGCCGATAACAAAATATTTTTTAAATTATAGTTTTCTGCTTTTGCTCTCTCTCTTCTCAGACGTTTTATTTTTTATATCAGGTTCTAAAAATATATGTGCTATTTTCACACCTCGTTTGACGTTTCTGAAATGACCGCTTCAATAAATTTTCTATTATTGATTTAATCATAATTAAAAACGTTAACGATAATTAACTTTTATTTATGTTTGATCTGTTATATTGTTTTTTCTATGAGGACGTTAACCATAATGTAAATTAAAATCTAGTATTAATAAAAATGACGTGGGTTTTAAGGGAGTTATTACTCAGGCATGTTCCTGGCCTTTTATAATTATACCACATTTATTGCTTTTGTGGTATTTAACAACCGGCTGCATTCCCAGCACACACTGCTAGTTTTTATACACTTCATTGCTAGTTTATACCCGCCGTCCAGGGTCATCATTAGGAAAACTTGCAGTATTCCATGCCTCGTATAATTATATGTTTTAAGAATTTTCTCTGTTGCAGTATCCTTCTTGTTTTAATTAATTTATTTTTGATAACACTTTATGCTTTCTTACGTTGGGCGTAGCGAGATTATAATTCATTCGGTAACCCTACCCGCGTGAACCTAATCCTGCCCCCTGAGGTACTAAATCCATTCCACTTTCTACCCGCATGTAGCACTCCCGTGTGGGCGGAAAGTAGCCACTGTAGGTTATCCCGGGCTAAGATAACTCCTATTGATGTTTTTTCCTCAGGGCTCTTATCCGACTGCTGTGTTGACGGGTCATGCTCGAGTGAGAGGAGTGGTTTGGGAGGCCGAGTCGTCGTAGATGGAACTTGTACGTGCCTCATCATAAACCTTCATCATCGGTACAAGGTCTCTAGTCTCTGAGAACTATGTATTAGCGTTCGAGTGCGTTGCGTATAGTTTTGGCTCCTGAAATAAATTAGATGAATAGTGAAATGTTTTTATTTCATAATACTAAGTTTATTTAAAATTTGAAATTTTAATCAAGTAATAGAAATTATAAATAATAAATTTTGCTTGAATATGAAGAAAAATTTCTTTATTTATATAATGCTAACTGCAAAATATATTTTTTAATAAATCATATGTAAATTTTATAAATATTGATTTATAAGTTGTAAATTAATATATACACCCCAAAAATGACCTCAGTAAATAAATTCTGGAAATAAGCAAAATTTTAAGTAAACTATTACAAATACTTACAGGAGTTGTATGTCTGAAAATATATTTTAATATGTTGACTAGGGTGAAAATGAAAATGTAATGTTAAAAAACCTGAAATATATATATAGATGTAAAATAAAACTTCGATACGTTTTGATTATTGTTCAATTTTATTTTTAAAAAGATGGTGTTAATTTTGATTCATTAGTTTTTTCTTTTAATAATAAAAATGAATCCCTCAAAAAAAACTAACGACCATAATAAAGTTATTTATAATAAAATTATTAAGTTCGTTTATGTGAGTATATATGCACTTGTACTACATAAAAATATAATACTTAATTATGCTAAATGTAACATTATAATATTATATTTAAAAATATTTCAAAGAAGATGGCCGCATGTAATAATGTAGAAATGTTATTTGGGTGCTACCAATGGTTAATTTCTATACATGGCTGTATCATACCATTGTAATCTAACATCACGTTTTCTAGATGTATACCTATGTAAATACAGTTGTAAATTTCTATAGATATAGAGAAATTGTTTTTTAAGAGGCACTAAACTGAAGTACAAATTAAAATGCTGGAATAAAGACTTAAACATATTTTTTTCCTACTTACACTATATTGAAAGAAGTTATACAACCTGAACTACAGAATACATGTAAATTACAGTTTTATATTTTGGGAAACGAGTCGAACTATTAAATGAACAATTTTATAATTTGTAAAATGGGGGTTGGTCCACCGTTGTGTTAGTAAATGAAAAAAATTATTATTTAAAAACATGATATTATAATGTTGAAGATGCATTGTATATGTGTGCGATGTAACAAATAGCTCTGTCATTGAGATTTACATGTTTTAAGCCTCGTTTTCAAAATGACAGTTTTCTGTCGTAATACTATAGCTAAAATGAGAGTGGAGTTAGTACAAGTTCACACCAATTTTTGGTTACTTTAATTAAAACTATATATAATAACTAGTCTAAATTGATGATTTTGTCAAATATAAGTAGGGGAATAACAAATAGCAGCTGTTTAAAAAAATTGATCTTTCATTTGGAGCTCTGTATATTTAAAAAAAAAACCTAAGAGGGCATAATTTAAAGAAGAGTAAATTTGCTAAAATATTAGCCCTAATAGAGCTATTTACGTTCAATAGTTCCCAAAATATAGCTTCTTAAAAAGCAACATTTAACAAAATATCATTTATTTGAATTATTTGCTTGTTTCCATTGGGTTCAAAACCATAACTATTTAAGTCAATCAAATTCATATTTGTATTCAAAATGTTAATGCATATTAAATACTATAACCTCGCATTCAAAGTCAAATTAAAATGTCAGGAGATATTGACATTTTTAATGAGTGAATATACTCAATTCCTGAAAAATCCCTATGCGCAAGCTTTAGTTTCCCAGGATTATCCTCACATACCAGACTGGAGACACAACGATCGAACAGTCAAGTTTTTGTACCAGTATCGTGAGTATGGTGCTACGTAGCTCCTGTAAACAGTGACTTACTGTCACAGCGAACCGGATGTAGGTTTTTTGCCCCCTCCCCTCTGTTTCTTCGTAACCATTGGCTTGGATAGTGGTAAGAGCCCGTTCTATTTGCTGGATCTGTGACAGATGTAAGTCTGAAAAACTTTATCGCTATTGCCGTTCTTGCCCGATTCGTTACCATAGCCACTGAGTTTATGCTTTGGACACGTGCCTCAATTGTTTTTTACTCAAGTGTTTCGCTAAGGTCTATTATATGTCTTTTTATCCGAAAGGATAAGAATTATGAAACGGACTGGTTTCTTGTTAACTGCTCTGTACAAATAGTATCATATCTCTCTGGAATTTAAGATTATTTTGTATTTATTCCCATTTTTTTCTTTTTGATATGTTGGGGGAAAAAAACGCAATGATTACAAAATCTAACGACACAGCCAGGAATAGCAGCTCAGGATGTATCTATCTACTGCATCTAATATACTATAGCACCTCTCGTTAGTCAAATTATAACAAAATTCGTAATGCAACGC
The DNA here is from genome assembly GCF_000696795.3 of Halyomorpha halys. Taxonomy (NCBI): domain Eukaryota; kingdom Metazoa; phylum Arthropoda; class Insecta; order Hemiptera; family Pentatomidae; genus Halyomorpha; species Halyomorpha halys. Next base: position 423,770 of record NW_027109100.1, read on the forward strand.
AAAACCCATTGTGGAGGCGATCACACTGCAATTTAGTTCTTTTTTCCAACTTCTATAACTTCCTCCTGACATATTTACATGATTAATATAAATTGATTGTAAATCATTTTCACATTTTATAAGGTAACTCATAATCCTAATCCCTTAGCTCAATCCCTAACCAGCTTAACCCATCCCTACAATGTCACCGGAGGTCGAAACGGCAGTGACGCTGAGACCTATATATTTTGGATTTCTCGCAATGGCCAGATTTTCCACTCAAGCCCGGTGCATCTATGGCTAGTGCCCTCGCTCAGCCTCTACTGGCTTTTAATACCTATGACGCGGTTGTGAGAAAAGCGCCGGGATTTCTCTGTATCCTGCTTTTTCCTTGGCAAGTGGAGGGACAAGGCCGCATCGGAGTTCCCAAGGCTGAATTTAAACATGGATGAATGTATTTAAGATGTTATTTTACTTAATTTTTTTTTTGTATGTATAATTTTTTTTATCATTTAATTTATGTCTTAAATATGGTGTGAATTGACACACGATACATATTACCAATGTCTACAAATTCATGACGGAATGGAATACTATTCAATAAAGAGGAAAAATGTCTAAATAGTTCAAAATTAAGTTCTGAATTAAGCAATGGAGCAAATAATTACTTATTGTTTTACTACAATTTTCGTCGTTTGTTCAAAGATTATTTTCAAAATTTCTTATGGAGGGTATTTTGAGAAGTCAGTTTTCTAAAAGTGTTTTAGAAAAGGACAAATTCAAAGGAATATTCTCCAGACCTTCCGCCATGTTGGGAAATTCGGTGAAAATTGTAGATTTGTCACTCTGCCTCCTTCGGTTTTAGGAACATTCCTGCCCGAACTCTCTTGAGGTTCATTGATATAACGAAGGGCGTAGAGTAATGGATTGACTCGTTGACCGCCTGTACCGCAGAGATGCTAGACTACCCCAGACATGTTGCACAAAGACTCTCCCGTGACCAACGGATCCGATCTGCCCGTAGATCTTTCTCCCTTTGGTCTGCCCGGCCTTGGTCACACTCTAGCCGAATTCCCCTCCAGGGGATATCTATCTTATTGTGTCCGCTGGTTCTGCCTCTTCGTAGCATTCGATAAATGTCACATCTTTTAATCTGTTGTTAAGCTTGGGAAGATTTCCAAAATAAATAAATTAAAAGATTTTTTATTTAAGTTTATCGTGTTTTCAATATATCTAATTAAAATTTGGTACTATAATCACTAGACTGCAGTTTTCCTAAGGCCGTATGAATAAGGTGTTGAAGATTACCTGACTGGCCACTGGCCAATAGTGGTTTTATAGTCAGGGTGGTTTGGATCTGTTTATGTATAAATATGATGCTCTGAATTCAGAGATGGTATTAGTTTTTGCCCAGGAGCTTAAATATCTAAGATATAATATTGTGGTAAAATATGCGAATATGGTAACCACTGAAACCACAACAGTATGGTAACCACTGAAATTTTCATCTTGTCTTTTTCAAGCATTTCGTTGTTAGAACCACAAATTTATAATAGTTTTAATTAAAAAAAAATAAATTAGTTATTGTAATTGTATTTTCTATTTATTAATATTTTTCTTTTCTATTGTTATTGTAGAGAGATCGATAAGGAGATGGGTGAGGTGAGGACCCTGCGGCGGTGTGCGACGCAGCCCATCTCTGCCAGGGATGAGACTGATGACAACAAACCACTCACCATTGCAGAAAGGTATTTACATAGTAATCGAACATTTATAACATGCATCCCCTTGTTATGCTCGCGTAGTCGGTGAGCTCAACAAGGGATAAGATTGCTTTAAATAGTACAGGAATTTGATGAAAGTATTTAAAGATCAAAATATAAATTTATGTCATCGATAGTTACATAAAGCAATAAACCAATATGATAAAAGTTTGTAAGTATAATAAATATATCATCTCTCGAAAGACATTAATTCAAGCAAAAACATTTAAAATTTATGAAAGGAATATGGTCCGGGTGCGGTCAAAAAAACTCAAATATTAGAATTATACTATTTTATTAACGTTATACTATTATACAATTTTATAAACGTTGGCTCAATAAAATAGTATAATTCTACTATTTGAGTTTTTTTGACCGCACCCGGACCATATTCCTTTCATCTATACACACGGTCAATCAAAAATCTTCCAGTATTTAAAATTTATTTTTTCAAACACTAGTTTTTGAGCCAATCTTTGACAGCCAAATTTTTTATTTTACCTGTAATTAATTGGACAGTTTTAATTTGAATATATCCTTTGTATTAACCAAATGATATTTTTCATCTTAAAAACTTTATAATTATATAGAGCCATTGTCAGTATTGCATAGTCAATATTATTAACAAGTAATCATGAGTATTATTTATGAAATTAATCATCATTTGGTGTTTCATCATAAAATACTACTGCTTAATGATTGGACAATGTAGGGTCTAAAATCTGAGAATTTAAAAAATCATATTTATGTATGTACTTGATGTTCCATCAAGAAAGTATATAAATAACTGATAAGAAAGAATGGAAAATCAAGTATGAAATTCCTTAAAACTAGGGTTTAAAATAAATTATTACAGAAAAAAAAAATTAAAATAAAATCGGATCAAAAATTTTAAAAATCATTTATTAATAATTAATTATTATATTAAAAGTATTAATATTTTAGTTACAATATTCATTTATAATTATATTAATAATTATTTATATTAAGAGCGATTTTTGAACATAAGTGGAAAAAATCATGCCGTGATCATTAGTTTTGAATAATTTTTTTACGACTAACAATAATAATAAATAAATAATTTCTTCTTTTCCAACCAACGTTTCTTTTTCTTGCTTCTTGCGGCCCCGTTCTTAACCCCTTTTTTTCTTCGCATCTTTACAACTCTTTTTTTTTAATTAGATCTTCCTAGCATCCTAATCTTACCTTTTGCAAGTTTTGATGTAACCGTTGAAGGTATAGAGGACCCTTATGTTCCGTTTCTGGCGATTGGGTGGCGAAATAGTCGGCCACATCATCGTGTTTGTTTTCATACTTCTTGTCTTCTATAGGGGACTTATAAAAGTATTGAAGTATAAAGATGTGCAGCCCGAAGTAAACTTAAACGTTTTGAAGCGCCTGAAACCGATAATGCTACACCTGCCACGAATAACGGCCTCCATTTGATCTGAATTACAGAATTTCGGTTTTTGTATTTTCTTTTTTTTTCTTTTCTTTTTCATCAAGGGGCCATTTCATATATTTTAATCAAGGAATATTAGTGCAGTAATTATGCAACGAGAATCCAATATTATAAAGTATGTCAAACCCTAGTACTGATGGTTGACACCTGTATTCCTTATAAGGCATCAAATAAATAAGGTAATACTATAACTAAGGGAGTGGCGCTGTTTTAGGAATCAATGATTGACAAATAAATTTTTACACTTTAAATCTTTTTAAAAAACGAATAACAGAAATGAAATCCATGGGAAAAGTGATCTAGAGTAATTAGAGCATCTATACTATTTATTATGATGATCCTTTGCTAGAACACGAGGAAAAGATGATCTGAAAATGAAGCCACGGGGTTTCCAATGAATAATCTTCTCTTATGCGGGAATAGATTGAAACCGTTTCCTACCGGGGCCATCTTGAACATAAAGCTGGTTCCTCCTTCCTTGATATGGCTTCTTTTTTTTTTTATGTGGAATGTAACTTAATAAATCCAAGTTCTTCTCAATTTATAAATGTCTCTTTTAAAATTATTTTGATAATAGCCCAAATATACAATATTTTTTTGATTTGCTTTAAATATCCTTTTTTTCTTTTTAAAAGCCCTCATAAGGGGGGGGGGGGCAGACGGAATGAGGTTCCAATAGTGGTTTTAATTTGTCTTACATTTTGGTCTTCAGATGAGGTAATTTTTCATTTTATTTTTTATATGCATTATATTCAATGGATGATGTCTTATAAAAAGTAAGAAAAAATATTTGTATTTTGTATTATTACTCTTTTTTTTTATTTGTTATACTAATAATTGCATAATTAGTGATTATGTTCCTATAATCATTGGTTAGCATAATCCCAGTGCAGGATATATATAGTTTGATTGAAAAAAATAAAACTTAATGTGAAAACTCTAAGTGGCATTAAGGAAACCTACTGTCAGAACTTTTGTTGATGGTTGCAGTTAGGTTGGACTCAAACTTTTTATATATCTGGAGCTTGATCCAAAAATAGTTTTTTTGTCAAACTCAATTTCGGTGGACAATAGGTAGTTTCTCCTTCCCATTCACAATTTCTTGTGTAACTTATTTAATTTTCATTCTATTATTTTCTGTATCCTTTTGTGTTTACTCTCCATTTTTTTATTCAAATATTACAGATTCTATAGAAGATGCATAACATGCATACGTATAGGGAGAGTTTATGTCTATAGCTTTGTATTTTCACGGGTGGGGGGGGGGAGGGTGGAATTTTTTATTCTTTTCTTTCTAAGTAACTAACTCATCCTTTATGAGGAAACTGAAAATTACTCACATTGAATGGAGATAGTAATTACATAATATTTTCTTCTTCAGGTTGTTTTTGAAATATAATTTTTTCTTTCATTTTTTAACCAATGAATGAGCCAAAGACTTCATTCAATTTTGATCTTTTTTAATCTCTTAATTTTATAATAAAATAGTACATTTAATAATTTTATGAACTTATTTCGATTTTGTTCATATAACTTTTTGTAATGACTATTCATTACAAACTTATTAAAGTATTGTGTACTTGTTTACATTTAATTACTTTTGTAAGTTTTGATAGTCTTGTTTATGAATTTCGCCTTTGCTTTTCTGTTTTTTTATTTTATTTATTTGAATTTTCTCCATTTTTTTCGTTAAAATTTTCATTATTTTAGTTTAATTTGTTTATATAGTTTTAATAGCTGTTTTCTTTCATTGTGTTCTTTCATTCTGAATCCACTGATTTTTATATTACTTCAAGAACTTTTTTTTTTCAAATAATCCAGAGTAGATAACATATATTTTGTTTAATAAATTTCTCATGCAAAAAGAGAACTTCATATAGTTATGAAAGTATCATTACAAAAAACCATGTAAGCTCCAAAATTGTTGATTTATTTTAAATAACAAGTTTTGATTTAGATTTATTTTATTTATTATTTTTTTCAAAGTCATTAAAACATCACTGGGCATAATACATACTATTTGGAGGGGAAGGGGAAGAATGAGATGACAATTTAATTTTTGTGACCGTTTTTTGTCCCTCCTGAAAAGTTGAGATTTAACAGTAAAGTAGTTTCAAACTTTTGCCAACTATATATTGAATTTTGAAATATAATTTGGGGAAACTCTTACATAGTGTTTTTAACTTGTACTTTTTGAAACTATAACTGATGTATTTTGTTTATATTTAACTAGGCTGTATTTTGGCTGGAGATAACTTTAATAAATAAGATGTTTGTCTTTGAGACTCTTTATAATCTTAAACCTCTATTTAAAAAAAAAAAAAGAATATATTTAGTGTCTTTTGAATTCAATTTTTTTTTAATATATAATTTACATAAAATATATTTTTTTTAGGTTAGCTGCACTAAAGAAAAATGGACACAGCAATTGGATGAAGAGAATTTCCCGAACAAGCCCAGAAGAGGAATTGTTATCAACTAAACCGCCTCTCGTGAGTTTCCAATCTTGATTTTTTTTCAGTTATAGTCAGTTTAAAATTTAAACAACATAATATTAATGTTTGTATTCTTTTATTCTAACCATTTCTGCTCTCCCACTATCTTTCTTACTGGAAGAAAAATCTTTGTACCAATGTTTACTTCCCAAACCTGACCTATTAGTAGGATGTCTACCAATATTATGTTGTTTAAATTTAAAGTACTAGTTGACAGTATTTTGCAATAGTAGGTCTTAAAAGTGAATAAACTGCTAGTTATATTTTCCAAAAAATTGTAGACTTAAATCTCCAGTATGTAGAGGGTGGATGTGCTCCTGGGAGAGTCACTCAATCCTAGTGTTGTAACTGGTTGACAGAACAGAATATAAAAATTATTGTCTATAGTTCACCTCGCAAATAGTGTCAATTCCTGAGAACTTGCTTAATAATTTCCTAAGGTTGTTTGAAATTTTGTAGTATATAAATACAGCATCTGTTTCTTTTAAGTTGAAATACACGCTTGTTGTTATTAATATGCTGTGTTTATACAATTGATATTCATAATTATAGGCTATAAAATCCCAATTTTGATCTGCAAAATGATAAAAACTAAGCATAAAGCATAATTAAAATGTAGCATTGATAAGCCATCTGTTGTAATTGGAAATTTTAGTTGTTTTTATTTTGAATGAATGAAATGAGATATTGAATTCTAAAACCAATCAAACCCATTTAATTTTTCAGTTTAAAATATTTTTTCTTTCCTTTACAGTTATCAGTCTAGATTATCGTGAGATGGAAGAATTTTTTTGTCTAAAAAGCTGATATAATTATATGACACGATTTAACCAATTTTGGAAGAAATTCATATGCTTTACAATAAATTCCTTTTGTTTTTTTTTTTTTATTCTTTTTAATGCATATTTAATTACTGCATAATATCTGTTATTATTCATAATTCCATTTCAATAATTCAAGAGTTTTTTTTTATCAGAAGTTAATATATCCACTTTTAAAAAGTAATAGCTTTTTTGAGAAATTAAAAATCTGGAACAAAAAATTAACTATTAAGTTTATTTTAAAATTTTAATTTTCCCCGATCAGATAGTTGTACAAATCATCATTTTTAATAAAACATTAATTTATCTACTTGAGATGCTCTTATAATAATTTTTGAATAATAACTTTCCCAAAGTGGATATATTGAAGTGGATATATTGACTTTTGATAATAAAAACACCTCAACTGTAGTCACTATTAAAACATCTGTTATAACAATTTCTGAATTTTCCACTTTGTGTTTTATGTCAAAGATTAGGTTAAGATTATTCCTGTTCCTTTCTTTGCTGCCTGACATTTTATTATTTTCCTTAATTGGTATTAAAAATCATTCTTTGTATTTTTAAGTTAATTAAAAGAAGTTTTTAATGCTCTGCAGACAGTTGTTGAAGTCAGTGTTCTTATTTGTATACTGATGATATCAACATTGAAGAGTTGTTCTGATTAGATAAATGCCTTGTGAACTTATCAGTTATGCTATAATTTTTAATTGCTGTTGGAAATTTTAGCAATCATGAGGTTGTTTTTCCATGTAGTATTTTCTCTACTCAATTAAGTAACAAGTTTTGGCAATAGTTCGCTTTTTATTTAGGGAATTTTATATTTAGCACAGTGGACCTGGGTAAATATTCACTCACTAGCCATCTGTTTATGTTGCGAATAGTAGTGTAAAAATCTACTCAAGAATGGGCTTTTGTATTATGTGGAAAGTATTTGTCGGTGTTTCCTGTTTGTTTTTCGTAATATTCGCACCATTTTGGCTCACCGCATGCCTCGTTATTACATCTGTATCTCAGTTGATTTCGAATCCTGACCAACCAAATGATGGATCAGAAACTCAGAGTGATCGTACACAAGAACATCAGGGATTCACGAACATTGATGAAGTTAGAAAATCCAAGGTTTGTTTCTACATAAAAAATTAATACACAACTGATATTCCACTCCTCCTGTTATTCATTGAAACATAATAGGCAGTTCTTTATGAATATTATCTAAAATCCTGAGGTTATACTTTTTAAAATTTAAGAATATTTTTTATTCTAATGTACCATATATTTTGATTAGCTATTATTAGAAAACTAGTTGGTGTTAATAAATTAGTTTTATGAATCTATTGTTTGATGGAGTAGTTATTTCAAAATAAAATTCATAGAGAACCAAGAAATATTTTTTATTTTATCTCTGTTGTTATATTAATTTCGTAAATCTGTAGATCTCTTTTAAAATATTTTTTAAACTATAGTTATGATTATTTTAAATCTAATTTGAAATCAGGAAGTTTTCCTGCTCAAAGGATGTGTGGGTTTAAGTAAAGAATGACTAATGAGAGTTATTGGAAGCTTGTAGATATTAGTCATATTATTATAATATAATGTTCATACTTCAAATAATGTATTTTTAATAACAGCTAACAAATTAAAATAGATTATAATATAAAATTGAAATTATCAGAAAAGAAATTTCATTTTATATAACTTTCATCATCTGTTGAAATATTTAAATTTGGATATTACAATTCATTATTTTTTTTTCTTGAATATTACCATCTTTTAAATAACATAATACATGTAAATAGTCTAGTTTGGTTTTGTCTCATCGTGTAAAAATGGCTGAACTGATTTTGCCTTTTTTTTCCTTCATTTTTTGAATTAAAATGAAAAATAGTTTCTTATTCTGGGACTAGGTCACTTTAGCAATCATAAGGTAATTTTGTTTTTACAACATATATTGGGCCAAAAGCAGTGTGGCCACACTTAATTATAACTTAAAATTGTATGTAAATAATTTCAGATACAGAGATAAAAAATAAAAAAATAACTGACTAATACATAAAAAATCAAACAAAAAGGTAGGAACATATGTGCTATTATAATATCACATTGGATTGGTGAAGTAAAAGATAGTTAAATATATAAGGGTTTTAAATGAAGGAAGGGTTGGTACATGATGTATGTTAAAAGGAATTGATTTCCAATGATATGCAGCTCGGGTAAAAAATGATTTTCAAATGCAGCAGTTTGGTGATGTCCAATAATGATGGAGGGTAGATGGCCAATAAGCAGGACCTGGAAGTGTAGCAATGGTCAACGGGAAATTTGAGCAATGTGTGGTTTCCAGGATGAATTTTGATCAAAAGTGACTCCAAGATTTTTGACTGACGTTGACATGAGATAGTAGTATTGTTTAGAATAAATAAGGTTGGGGGGCCCTGAGATATATTTAAGGAGAGAGGGAAATTCAATTATGATTACTTTAATCTTTTCGGCATTTAACGTAAGTTTATTATCTGTTGTCCAAGTGCTTATACTATTAATGTCTTTGTGTAGTTTTAAAATGGCATTTGAGGTGTCACGAGGATAGAAGGAAAAGTAGATTTGTAAGTCGTCTGCATATAGATGATATTGGGAATGCTGGATGGTCATTGATAAAGATGGAGAAAAGAATAGGATAGAGAGGAACCTTGAGGTACGCCTCTAGAAAGAGGTAGAGAGCTAGAGGGAGGATCATTAGGAATAACAACGTACTGGGACTGACCAGTAAGGAAGGATTGAAACCATTGAAGTGCACTAAATGACAAAGAGACTCTGTGAAGATTTGAAAGAAGCCCAGAGGCTTTTTTTCATTGTTATATATAGAGCTCTAACTTAATTTTAAAATAGCACAGAGGATCAAAAACCTTGATGTTTTGTCCACTTATAATGGAAAAAAGACTCTAGAAAAAAACTTATTATTGTTATTATTTGTCACTGTAAAAAGGGTATTAGCAATCTTAAACTATTATTCACAATCTTTAGACCAATGGTGGGTGTATTGAAATTATTTCCAATTTTTAAAAAATTTTATTTATCCAAAAACAAAATGTGTTGTTAAATAATTAAAATCTTCTTAATTAAGCCAGCAACATCTGATTATCGAATGAACATAGTGTGCATCAAGGAAACTAGACTATTTAATTTATTTTTTAAAGTTTTTCTTAGAGTTGAATAATTTTACTTTATCATTTAGTTAAATGAACAGCTTGGCGGATCACGATGCTTCTTTTACGCATGGCTTACTCCAGCGTGGAAAGATCCAACAGTTAGTTTTTCAATGCCCTTGGTTAATGGAAACCCAATATTGTTTCTCAAGAGGGTCTCTGGTGAAGCCAAAAGTCAAAAAGAACAAAATTGTTTTCAACCATTAATTTATTGCCAACGTTTCGACACACAATGTAGGTCTTCATGAGGGTTGTTGTGATTGATGAAGATGTATAGTGTTCATTATACATCTCCACCAAACAAGTAATTATTTATTTGTATTCACGAATAATAAAAAAAAAAAACTTTTCTTCCTTAATAAAAAAATCTAGAAGTGAACAGTTTTTGAATCAATGATAAAATTTCTTATAGTGTTTCTTGAATAACGCTAACAACCATATTAGATGTTATTATTCTTGTGCGAATAATGTGTAATCTGCTAGTATATTCAGTAGTCTTTAATTATTTCAGTACGATTAAGAGTTTTTATCAGAAAGCAATTAGCATTAATCAGAAAATTGTGATAAAATCAAGAAAGTTGGTTTGTCCTGCTTGTCTTTAACATTATTTTCGTTTGATAATGTGAAATAAAAATTAAGGCATTATCTGTTTCTGTAATACTACTTCATTAGAGAAGATTCTTTCTCTTTAGTTCATTTATGTGATCACATTAATAAAAGATAAAATAAACATATATTTATGTTTCTCTTTGGGTACAGAGTGGAAGCTCGAGATTCAGTGAGAAGCTGGGACAGTTGGAGGTAGCTGCTGAGGGATGGAAGGCCCGAGTCACCGCTCCAGATTCGCACCAGTTCTCGGTGGCTGGTAAGATGGGGCCAGTCAGCACTCCTCAGCCTGCCCTTGGGGGAGCCAATCGTACTCCGGCTCCTCAAGTCTTCACCCAATCCCCAGGTTAATTGGAATATCTTAATTATCTTATGTGCTGCTTTGCTCTGTGTTTATACTGTATTTTTTTTTTTAATGTTCTCTTTTTTCTTTTCCCCTAGCTTCTATGTCTACTCCTTCTGTACCTGATAGCTTAGCGGCCCTTATGAAGAGGAGTATATCAGTACCAGAAGGTGAGCTTAGTTGTTTTTTATTATAACGTAGCTTTGGTTGAATATATTTTTAAGTTTTATCATAAATAGTAAAGAAATAATTTATTTTAGTATTTTTTAATATTTTACTTATCTACTATTTTAGTCTTCAAGTGAATCAATTATTGATATTTTTTTTGTATTTTAAGATAGATGAAATAAAAACTTTAAAACTTATTAATTAAGTAAGTAGTTAACCTCTAAAACTACACCACAGCTACTTTTGTCATTCTCTCTTCTACATTTAATTGAACAAAGCAAGTAATGAATGATGTATAATAATTATGATGGTGTGTCATAATTAAGTGTACTGGTGCAATATAAATTAATGTGATTCCAATTTTAGTTTTTCTAAAGATGGCACAAATAGCTGAAACATGAATGAATAATAAACAGAGAATCATGAATGTAATGGCAGCTTTGTTTTATCGTTAAAATCTTCTTTAAAAAACAATATAAAGTATAAACACTTTGATACTATATTAAGTAGTCCTTATATTCTAAAATTTTATTTATGGGATAGAAATTTAAATTTATTTTACAATTAAAGAAGCATAGATTGTTTGATAATTTTTTATCATATATTATTTTATTAGTATAAAATTTTATTACTAACCAAATTCTAGTCTAGCCTGATAACTATTTCATGGATATATTGCTCACTATGATGTCATTATTGAAAGGAAAAGAAAACGAACCAGCTGGTGATGCCCCGGTGGTGCAGGTACCAGAACCATACGATGAGGACTTCTCTTCGTTCTTCCTCAGCCCAGATCTCGAGAGGTTGGCTTCCTCTGGCGATGTTGATTCCGTTGACCTTGAGCATATCTCCTCAAGCACCTCACACTTGTAAGTTAATTAATTACTTAAATTCAGATGACTTTGAGTAGAATTACCTATCTTAAATTTATACCTAATAATTTTTCAAGCATATGTTGGGATATTTTAATCAGACTACTCTCAAGAATACATGTTTAGTGTTTTTTATCTACTTACTTTGATTAAAGATATGTTTTCTTTAAAAAAGGCTTTTTTTTTCTACAAATTATGTGTTCAAATTTTTAAGTTTAAAGTTAATCGATATTCATTATAAGCACAAGTTTTATTGAATTAATTTTATTTCCAATATTTATACGATTGGTTATCATATCTAAAAGCCATGGAAATTAAGTATAATACACTCAAGATCTTTTGTTAATTTTTTATTTTATTATGTTGCATTTGTAGAATTCTAAATTTGTTTCACCACCATCTACCCTTTGCACTTTTATAAACTTTTGAAATCTTATTTATCTTTTATTAAGGTCAAAAATAGAAAATAAATTGTTCATACAAATCAATAAAAAGACTATATGCCTAAAAATAGTGAATTGTACATAGCTAAGATCAATTATTTGGATATTTTATTAAGTAATAGAACATTATCTCAATTCAAATTATTAATTGAAAAGGCGGACATAGTATCTGAAAAGTTCTAGTTGAAAACATATGTATGTGTCAAGAATCATTGTGCTTAATTTTTGACCTTAAGGCAGTTATATTAGATTTAAATAATTTTTATTCACATTTAAATAAAGACATATGATTAATAATTGTAGAATTATTTATTTAAAATGTGATCAACTTGATCTATTACATAACCATTTTTTAACTCTAATTTCTAGTTAAGTACTGTTTGGCAGACAATAGAAATGCCTTATATTTGGTATAACCATATATTTTTTTTTTATAATGCTTAACTTTTTTATCGTTAATAGGTCAGTGGTAAAAAGAAACGTTCGGATCACAAGAAAGCATAGGTCTACAAATCCTCTGAAAGCCCTCGCCCAGCGCTCTGATCTCAGGACAGAATATGTAGAGGTCAAATCTGGAGTCGCAGATCGTGAAATTCGAAGGATGAACATAGAGAAATGTAAACTAATTATTTAGATTGCCTCTTCTCGGGTGGTTTCTTCTTTTGTATTAATGTTGCTTCATATCTGTTCCTATCTTCTGTTGGCGTTAGTTGTTATGTATGCTTCCCTCCTTAATATTTCATTTTATTATTATTTCTATTAATATTATTATATGTATTCAATTACTAATTGCTCAGTTACTTTTTATCTTCCATGAGCTCTGTACATGAACAATTTATTGTGACAAGTACTAAACATGGAAACCTATTCAAACTATAAAAGAATAATTTATCAAAATTAATAATTCAACATTTATACTCATAAAAAAAAAAAAAAGTTAATATGCCTTCCTTCTTGCCTGGAAATAAAATATATATCTTCAGAGCATGTCACAAACTATAAGTTTTGTATATATGTCCTTTTTTGTAAATATATATAAAGCATGTTTTTATACATATATGTATTTTAGTATGATATATAAAGAAATTTTTTCACCCAGTTTTACTTTATTTTCTTTTTAATTTTTCCTTATTTTCTCTAAAATGTCTTAATTAGCCTTTTCTTAGTGTGTAAAGAGTTAGTTATAAATATGAGATTAATTTTCAGGAAGGATTATCATGTTAACATCTCAACTATTTAAAAAAAAAAAGTGTGGATATTGAATTGAAGGGGGTGGGGAAAGAACAGTCTATGCTAGGATTTGCTTAACCTTTGTCCCTTTTAAATATTGTTTCATTCCTCTGGCTCTCCTATCTTATCAGTGAAAAATAATCTGTTTAAACATTTTGCTTAGCAATGTAATAAATATATCTTTTATTAAAATAAAGCATTACAATTTATTCTTATACTATATAAATAATGTATTCAATTTTCTTCAACTCTAAAAAAAATTTTTATAACTTTTTCATAATCTTCAATAACAATGATTTCAAATATAGTTCTATTTTGTGAAGGAGAACCAAAATTTATATCTGTTCTAAGAGAATTCCGAGAGTTAGTTCACAAATAACTCATTTGGTATTGATGAAATTCAATCTTGTTTGGCTTAAAATAGAAAGGCAATATTATGTAAGAAGATTTAATGAAACCTAACTGTTCCATTATCGTGCCCTACCTTCAACATACTGAAGGAAGAAAAAACAAGATTTTTAGTGAAAAGGTTCATAAGGATAGGTCTTTTAAAAAATTGAGATTTTTTTTATTTAGGATTTAACGTTGTTATGTTCTCCAACTTCATGCAACTTAACAGTAATCAATAGATCCTATCTTCTGTTTATTTCTTATATACTTTTTTTTTTCTCTTGTGTTCCTATTAGGGTCATTTATCTAGCCCTAGGTTGAGAAATATAATTTTAGAGATATAAATCAATTGTTTAATCTGAAAGCATTCAAGATGTCAGTGACTCGTTTTATTAATTATTCTGATATTATGAAATGAAAAAGTTACTATTACATGTAAATCACTTTAAAATAGTTTTATTCAGTGATTTTTTCAATAATCACTTCATTTCCCTATTTTACTTATCGCTGTTTAGTTTTGTTAAGTGTGTTGACGTTACAATCTATAAGTTGAATACTTTTTTAAGAGCAAGTGTTGAATGAAAACACTACAAAGAGCATTGATGATTAGACGACTACACTCACAGCAATCGAAAATTTAGACTTTTGGGAACATAAATTTGCTTTTATTGTGGGTCATTCAGAATTTCTAAAAAAAAAAAAATATTTGTTTAATTGTGAACAGATTAGATAATTGATATTTTTTTAGGGAAACATAAAGAAAAATCCAATTATTCCAACTCATATTTATTTTATTTACCAACTTTCATATTTCTGAAGAATTCCAGAAGAGTTTCGAAACCATATAATTCATTGCATAGACCATTGTTGAGCCACACCCTTCAATTAGGATAAAATAATTGGTTTTATTAATCAGTTAAAAAACTGTTTTATGTTGCATGTTATAAAGAGGATTGCTTGCTGCTTTTAATAAATACGAGACTCAATATTACCATTGTTGGTTTCTGAGCTACTGGGTGTAGTGTGAACTTGTTGCATGTTAAGCATCTACTGCATGCGTATAGATTTGTAGCTAACCTTGCCTTTGAGCTTGCTTATCTTTGAAAGAAATAACTGGACTGATATTTGTTTACATATTTACATAGATTTGTTTGACAGTAAAATTTTATTTTGTTGTTTTACATTACATCCTTTGTTGTACTTAGATATATTTGATTAAATTTTAGATTGAAAATTTAAATTAATCAATTTCTAATTCAATTCACCATATATTTTCTTAATCATTATGGAAGAAGCTTAAAAGAAAACTAGTTTTTCTTTAAATTATGTATCCTCTAAGATTGGTGCATAATATTTTACCTAAAGATTAGCTATAATAAAATAAAATCCTTTTTTCTCTCTTGACCTATTCGAAAAAAGTTTTAAATGCTTTCGATAAAATTAAAGGGCATGGATTTTAATGGATAAGAGTTATAACTCTTGATGACATTTGTATTCATATCCACAAATGTATCTGTGTATTTATATCCTACAGTATTCCTCATCAAATAAAATAATTTTTAAATATTCTATTTCATTGGTTGATACCGATAATCTTATTTTAAAATATACATATCAGTTCCAGTTATAACTTTCACATTGCTTTTTATATTGTATATTTCTTTTTTCAATTAGATGCCTGATTTGGTTTGTTGATATATATTTTTTTTGTATAGCTTATGTTAGCTGTTAAGTTTTGTGTTTATATTATGTTTTTTATATTCAGTTATTGCATATCTTATTTAATATTTATAATTTATAATTTTTCTTTTTCCTATGATATTTAAGTAGTTATTAATGTTCTATCTCTTTTTAAACGTATAAAAATGATATACTGAAATGTAAAAAATCTTAAAACATGATTTAATCTCTTTTTTTTCATTTTTTTAAAAGAAAAATTCTACATCCTGTGAATTTCTTGATGATAGAACATTTTTTCCTATAATTTTATTAGTAATAAATACTATGTTATCTTTTTCTGATATATTAGTTATCACTTTTCATTTTTTACAAGTAAAATTTTAACTGCTCAATAAGCAAGTTTAAATTTTGTAATGTTTTGATTTAAATGTTTCAACTTTTGAATTTGTCTTTCATGTTTATTGATTATTACAATGACTAATAGGATGATTTTAGATATTTTTGTAAGTGTATTATTTACAACTGATGAACTCATTTTTATTATTATGTTACTGGTCAATTCAAAAATATTTTACTAAATTAACATTAATACAATAAGACTTCATTACTACAATTAGATTTCATTACTACCAACATTAATGCAATAAGACTTCATTACTACCAACATTAATGCAATTACATTTCATTATTACCAACATTAATGCAACATGATTTCATTATTATTAATACAATAAATGACATTAATACAATAAAGGTTCCATTATTAACATTTGGGTAGCTATACCACTCTTTTTACTCGGTTGGCCCCTGTCTCTGTGACAGTGTTGTTTGTCCAAATTTCCTGATTGTAACGCAGTGAATTAAGTTTTAATGTATCATTTCTTTTTTTTACATTTTATTAGGAAAATACAAGACATCTTGAATGTAATGTATTTAATAATAACCGTAATTATAATACTAAAAGAAAAGAGCAATTGATTCTGTGGAAAAAACTTTTAAGAATGTTTCATCGTTCTTTAAATATTTTTATGGAATTGAATTCCAAATTTTAGTTTGTTTTATGGATATGGATCCAATTTCTGTACTTTCTTATTCAAAGAACACATTACAGAATTGTATTTTAATTTAAGGAAAAAAAAATTATTAGTGCTTCAATATTGGATCCATTTGTTTAAAATTGGCTAGGATTACTTTTGTCCATGGCAAGAAAAAGACAAAATCCTGGAACTTTTATAAAACCTTGGTTGGTCCAAGCTCAAAAACTTCAGCATTTCTATAGGTGGCCTGATGTTGCCCGGCGAAGACCCTCCCTATTGTTTGGGAATCAAGGGTCTTAATCAATTTGTTCTATTTGATAATCATAAAGTACGGAAAGAGGGAGGAGATAAAAAAGCGGAAGAAAATTAATCAGGAAATAATAGATGTTCTGAATATATTAAAGACTGACAATTTGCTCATTTTCAAGACAAACCTGGAAAAAAGGTTTATGATACCTGGAGGAAACAAAAAAATTAATAATTACTCTATACAGAGATCACCAATATTGTAAATTTAATTTGTGCTTTTTTTTTTTTTTTTTTATATGTTTGTGCAGTAATTTTTTCTAAATTCATTTTACTTTTTTTTAAGTTCCAGTTACAGCACTCAGGTCTCTTAACAGTGTTATTATGAAGATGTAGCATTTTTTTTTTCTTTAATGAAAAAAATGTATAAAGTTTAATGATTTTATACATTATTATCTGTAGGATTTTCCTAAAAAGACATTCAAATTAAACTTATGGTCAGAATTAATTTTAATATTGATTCCATCTTTTCCAACTTTTAAAAAGTACATAATTAACAACATTTCCCTTCACTGGCAGTATAAAATAGTTTCACCAGCTGTTTTATTTGCACCATTCTACTAAAATTTTTCACTCAGCACCTCACTATATTATTAAACTACTTGTAGAATTAGTATTTATTGTAGTACCTTCAAATCTAGAAGAAACAAAAATCTGTTTATACCTATTCCCTAACTATTTTTTATCTCCAGTTATGAATCATTTAGATGTTTTTTCTTATTTATTTATTTTTTTATAATAGTTTTTAAAATTTCAAAAATACTAGAAATTTTTTATTCAATAGGTCTGTGAATCATATTTCATTAGAAAATTTTAAAATATCACTACTAATTTAAGTGTAGTTATATTAGTAGTTATACTTAAAAGCAGCAAATACAAGAGCGAGGAAGGAGAAAAGGCCAGCTGGAGTTGAGAACTACACTTATCTCAAATCTTATATTATATAAATATATTCATTGACTTACTGATGTTCTCTAAAATTGTTGAATTTCTAGAATAATTTAGGTTTGTTTTGATTTCAAAGATTGCTTATATAAACACAATAATTTAAATAAAATAAACATAATCCCAGACAATTATACTTTGAATAGATTAATTAAAAATTTGGGTTTTTCAATTCATTAATATTATCATCTCAAGTTGGATCTTATCTAGTGAACATATTTTTCATTTATAAGACTTTTGTGACTCATTATTAAAACCTTGTATAATATAATGATTATGTTGGGGAAAAATCCAATCGCCACAACTTGAACCAGCCTTATTTAATGTAACTAAATAATTTCTAATTTATTGTAAGAAGGATTTCAAACTAGATTAAATATGATGTGAAGATAGTTGACCATAGATATATAAGAGAAGAAGATGTTCGGGGGGGGTGCGGTCAGCAGAAAAAACACAAATAAACAAATGAATCATTTATTTGTGCCGATGTTTTGACCTGATTTTCAGGTCTTCATCAGAGCTATAAAAACAAAAAGACAACAACCATTATTCAGAGCGAAAATAAAAAAATAATAATTATAAAAATAAATAAATACAAATAAAATAAATAATAGACTAAAATATGTACATAAATAATAATGTAATCAATCTACTACTGTCTTTGTCCATAGTTATTAATCAACTAATTCATATTTTCATTCCATTATAATAAATTTTTCCAAATTTTAGTCTATTATTTATTTTATTTGTATTTATTTATTTTTATTATAATTATTTTTTATTTTCTCTCTGAATGATGGTTGTTGTCTTTTTGTTTTTATAGCCCTGCTGAAGACCTGAAAATCAGGTCGAAATGTCGGCACAAATAAATAATTTGTGTTTTTTCTGCTGACCGCACCCCACGACCATCTTCTCCTCTTAGATTAAATATATATAATAAATCTAAAAAATTATATTTTGTTGAAATATCTTTCATATTTAAGTCAGTTATATGTTTAAAAAGTTTCTGTTTGGGTAAGCCAATTGGCTTGGGATCATCCATCACTAGTCTTTGACACAGTGGGTCAATCGTACACTTGCTAGTGTACTGTATATACATATCTAGCAGCTTACTGTTTAATCTTATAGTACGTTAAATCATTGATTCCTTTCAGTGCTGTAATTATTTCTCTTTGATCAACACAATAATTTTGTTTCTGTCACTCTTAAGACCACTTGTTTTTTCCTAATATGGCTGTAAAATTATAAAGAGAATAACTTTTATCCAATCGCATTAGTTTCAAGTTTATATAAACTTGGTTGTATCATTGAGACTATATTAAAAATTAATAAAATTAAAAAAGTTCTATTATAAGTATTTTATTAGTAATCTTTGATTACTTACTACTGAAAATTTTATAGTATCTTAAGGTAAGTGCTATAAATTTGTGGCAGTATCAGATTCAACTAGGATGTAATAGAAAATTATAAAGCACTTGACTCAACAACTCGTAAAAGAGACAAAATAGGCTACACTTCTTCATTTTAACCTTTATTAAAGTTTCATACTTTTTCAAGTAGTTACTTGAAAAATACTGGGCGTACTTTATCAAACGATGCTGCATACTACACCACAAGATAATCATGAAATAAAAATCTTTACTGCTACAACCAATAAAGGGTTGTCAGTGGTGTTCAGAACTTTGTAAGGGTGCACTGTTTCTTGAACAAAGATTGTACAAGGAGGTGATTTGTTCATGATCACACTCAACTGCCAGATTTTTCCCCACTTAAGAGCAACAACTTTATAGAGGCTGAATGGACCTTCATGGGCTCTCGAACCCACATGGTTGACTCGATGGCTACAGTAAGAGAATAAATAATTAAAATATAAGAAGATGGTCAGGGTTGCGGTAAAAAAAAAAAGAACAAATAGTTTAAAACTATATTAATGTCCAACGTTTATAATATGTATATATATAGATATATAATAAATAATTATCTTGCACAGCCGAATTTGAATCGGGTTTTTGGAGTTAGTAGCACAAAACCTTACTCACTAAACTACCCTTCTCCCATAAGATAGTCATAAATGTAAAATATATAAAAAAAACAAACAATCAATTTGAACTTTATATTTTTGTAGTAAGTAATCGAGACTTAGTCATATTTGATTTTTTTATTGAATATGTCAAAGTTTTTACTCAAGCATTGGGCTATTATCTGGGTAAAATTAAAACAGAGATACAAGTGATGAATCCCCATCAAATTTTAATACAAGTAAATGACAAAATATTGAATAAGATCAGATTGTAGGAAGATATTCCGGGTGGCGGTCAAAAAAGGTATCAAAATAGTAAAAGAAAACTATTGTTAATTAATGTTTCGCCCCACTTTGCATGGCTTTCAGATTGAAACACAGCGAATGTCTGAGCAATCATTCCCTCAGTCATTCGCTGTGTTTCAAACTGACGGCCCATACGAAGCCCTGTAGGGCAAGTTGGGCAAAACATTGGTTATCAATAAATTGTTTTCTTTTACTATTTTGATACTTTAATTCATTTGAAATATAAGCTCATTTGTATAAAGAATGAAATATTATCAAGAAAGTCTATTCAAAACACACGATTGGTAAAGCTGCATATATTATAATTACTATCTTTAAGTAACAGATTATGTAATAAGTAATTATGTTGCCCCATTGTGAAATATCACTTTAGTTTTATAGTTAAGATTCAGCTATTCGTGAACTTATATTAACCCTGCATTGTACTCGCTGAGACCTCATTACTAGGCCGTATGTGAACATATGTTTTAGGCAGGTTATGAATTTTTTATGGGGCCATTGGCCTGAATAATTTGAGATTTGAAAATTGGAAATTTGTTAAGCCATTTGCTCAAAAAAATTTATGAATTCGGAAACAGGCAGATTAAACATATTTTTTCAATATTATCAGCTCAAAGTGTTCTAAACATTCTTTAGAAATTCTCTTTCATTTGATACCTCGTTCATCAAAATCCATTGCCTATGAGAGCCGAAAAAGGGGTCTTTAGTACCATAATCTATATAT